>NC_012877.2:37728100-38005039 GCF_000003195.3 Sorghum bicolor | reverse complement strand
CTGGGTGTTTCTCTTTTTTAATCTCTTTTCTATAGCTTTTTGAGAAGAGTTTTAAATCCTGTTGTAGACAAAACAAAACACACAGGAGAATAAATAAATCTCAGCATGAATGCACAACCATGTTTATAAATTTATGGTGAATTTTAATTTCAACAAAAATTATTTATTTACTATATTAAATGCTCACAGAAGAAATACTCAATAAATCAGATTAATCCCTATTAATCGCAATCAAAATTTTTGGGTGTTACAATGGATAAGTGATAGATATTGTGTAGGCGAGGTGCCGAGACCGTATTTATCTGTGATTACCCCTTATAGTCTGGAGCTTGAGGTAGATCGTGGGAGTGAGAGTCATGTTGAGTCATTTGTATTCTTTCTCCCAAAGGATTGTAGAGCACCATTATTATGGGAAGTGATTGCTCTATTCATGACCTTTCTTGCTAATATCACTATGCATAGATATAACCTTTTCTAGTGATGACGCTAGGTGTACTTGCACTAATCAATGTATGCTTTGATAGTATAGTTAGAATACTTAGGATTTATTCTTGTAGACTGTCCTAATACCATGCTAGTGTTATAGACTTAGAGTACTCTAATTGAGATGATTTTCACGTTTATCTTATGGCTATGAATTCTTATTTATCATCTGTCACTTATTATTCGTATTCGTATATTTGTCTTATGTGACACTTACCATGAATGAGAGATAGATAAAGACATGGTTAAGGTCTTCATTGATTACTTGCAGTGCTCATTGCTCATTATCCATTGCAAGTCCCTTCCCAATGGTAAAAATATAAATAACGATACCTGCAATACTCTTGGTTATAATGCTACATCGGTATTATCTGTGCGCTTCTACATCATGTTACGAATGACAACCTAGCTTAAGTGATATTAAGTAATTTTGATGTTGTTGCTAGGAATAGGTTTAAAAGTCTATTTTTAGTAATTGTGTTAAGAAGTGTCAACAGCCACTCATCAAGAATCTCCGGATAGAGCTCTTTGATGTTTGAGGGATTGACAATATGGGGCCATTTCTGCCATCAAAGAAGTATGAGTATATCCTGGTGGCAGTGGATTATGTCTCCAAGTGGGTTGAAGCCATGCCATGCAGGAATGCTGACAGTATGCATTCAAGGAAGATGTTTGAAGAAATAATATTTCAAAGATTCAGAGTTCCAAGGATAGTGATAAGTGACAGAGGTTCTCACTTCATGGACAAGCGTTTTGAGCAATACTTGTCGAAGCATGGGATACATCACAATGTTGCTACTCCTTACCATACTCAAACAAGTGGTCAGGCAGAGACATCAAACAAGCAAATTAAGAATATTCTACAGAAGATAGTAAATGAGATGGGGACAGCCTGGAAGGACAAGCTTCATGATGCACTCTTGGTATACTAGACAACATATAAGACACCCATCGGGATGTCACCCTATCAACTTGTCTATGGAAAAAGTTGTCACTTACCAGTAGAGCTAGAACTCAAAGCTCACTGGGCTATCAAGAGATGGAATATGGACTTGGAAGCAGCTGGAGAGAAGAGGAAGATGCAACTCTCTAAGCTAGAAGAATGTAGAGAAAAAGCATATCAAAATGCCAAGATTTATAAAGATAGAGTAAAAAGATGGCATGACAAAAGGATCAAGAAGAATGAGTTCACCCCAGGCGATAAGGTATTACTTTTTCATTCTAGGGTAAAGCACTTCGGGCATGAAAAACTTTGAAGCAAATGGGAAGGACTATTCGAAGTGCTAAGCTCATTCTCGCATGGAGCCATCACGGATCGCAACAATGAAGGTACGTTATTCAAGGTAAATGGTCAATGCCTTAAATTATTTTTAGAGCCCAACAATGAATTAGAGGAAGTAGACATAATTACTTTCTTTCAATTAAAATATTTAGGCCTGACCCTTTTATTATTGAATTATTGGAGAAAATCAACTTTTTTCTGAATAAAAATATAATTAATAAAGTGTATGAAAAAGTAGAGGCAGAGGGGGCTCGAAGGTCGGCCGGCCGCCCAAAACCCTAGGGGCGTGTGCCCCTCCCCTGAGGCCATTCACCGCCACCTTTCTCCATTTACATCCTGAGACCTTCCTTATTGATAAAAAATGAATCTTTTGATTTTCTTCCCATCCGTCATTATTTCACTTCCAAAAATACTTTTCCAAACACCTATATAAGCAACCCATGCCTATGGTCTAATCTTATCCCATCATAGCTCTTCTCTCCTCTTGCTTAGAAGCTAGCAACGCCTCTCTACTCAGCAATGACTAAGAAGAATTTAGAGAGGAGAATGATCCCCTTTGGGATTGATCTCAACATCATCCCTAGAGAAGAGCCTGAGAGCAAAGCTATCATTCCCATAGATGAGCCTGTCTTGTTAGCCACCATACCAGCACAACCATGCTGCTATGGATAATTTTATTTTGCTCAGCCCACTCGCACCAAGCCTCTCCTCTTGGAAGGAGCTCCATCGAAGGGCCCCATCATTGCTCGGCCGACACAGACTAGCATCAACAGAAAGGTGGACGTCATCTGTGCTAAATACAACACCGGTGATCGTACTTACTTTGAGGGGGTTCCCGCTCATCCGTCAAAGGTTAAATTCATCCCCCCAAAGGAAGCTCTGAAGTCCACCATGGCTGCAGCCAAGACTCCACGAAAGTGCCGCAAGACGATGGCAGACTCGGAGAAGGAGCTAGCTGAGCAGTGCACAATAATAGCCTCTCTAGAAGCCTACCAACATGTCCAAAGTAGATGCATCACTTACAGCGATACGAGAATAGTAATGCTAGATCATGATTCCACCGCTCTAAAAGAGAGGATGAAGGCTTTAGAGAACCCTAAGAAGTAGGGTCTATTTATCTTAGCATCTAATATGGCGAGTGTTAGTTTTTTACAAGTGTGTTTGATTTTTTTTAAATTTTCTACTGTAATAATAAGCCCTGCATGAAGATGAATTAAATGATTATTATATATATGTCTTGTCTCTTTGTTGTCTCTCTTTTGTCCCCACCATGTTGTGAATGAAGGATAACATGAAACTAGTGTGGGGGAGACACCCGACGATCAAAACGAATGAATTTTCGCGAAATGATAACAATATTGGAAAAGACATAACCTGAAGACCATGCTCGACGAAGCTGAACCCGAAGGGCCACTGGCCAGGGGCGGCCGCCCCACTCATCCTTGGTCTCCCGCCCAAGTGAAGCCCCCTGGTCTCCGCTTTGAACCACGGTCAGGTATGATTTCTCTATGTTATAAATTGTTATTATTGATGTTGTTTCGATTTGGAATAAAATATCTTTAGTTAAATCACCCTATGCATAAATATTTAAAAGATGTTTTATTCATGACCACAAGATAGACTTGAACCATGATAATTCCTAGAATTCCTATTGTTGTTGGGAACTTTAATATAGAGACCCCATATTACTTAAGTTGTTGTGGAAAGAGAGATATTGTGAATATGAGAACTTGATTTCTGATGTCTAGTCATTTGGAGAATTTTACTTTCCAAAAAATCTTAAAATGATTAGCTATACTTCTCCTTTGTAGCAAGAATTAATGTCCTACTAGAGCCATGCATGATAGATATAAACTAGCTCATAAGCTACTTACTTTGTATTGAGTTTTGTCAAACCTTATTGACCTATGTCGAGAGGATTATCATGCTCCTAAGATCAAGATCACATACACCCACATGTATCTGTCATTCCTACACTAGGAATGCGCATAACATGCCTTTCTATCCACAAAAATGTTTTACTCCTACACTAGGAGAAAACACAAAAAGTGTCTTAGTAATAATTGCTCTAGGTTCTTTAAAAGTCTTTCTCAATATTTTCTGGTTACAGAAGGAGGTATGAGGCTATGCAAAGTAAAAGTATTAAAAAAGAGAGAAAAGAAAGAAGAGAAAAAGGACAAGTGTCCTAGAAAGAAAGAAGAATAAAAGATAGCCCATACCATCTTGTACAAAGACCATCAGTGCTTTAGAGAAAGAAAGACATTTTGAAAAGAGCAATGTAGAATTTGGATTAGCCACTATATATTCCACACACATGCACTTCTTGATCTAAGAGTATGCTATTCCCCTCCATGGATCTAAGTTTTGACTTAGCAAAATATGCAAGGTAAGTATGCTATTTCCTTGAATTACCATTAAGTCCATATAAACCCATATAGAGTAGGATATATATGATGCATATATCATACATGCTTTGGTGAGTTCCACAAATACCACATATAATAAGTGATTTGAGCATGCTACATGATGGAGAAGGGTAAGCTATGTTTTTCTTTGCAAGAATATTATAAAACTCCAAGTGACAGGGCTAATTCTATTTTGTACTGTTCCATCTGCAACATCCCAAAGTTTTATGGTAGACACTTTGAATTCCATAGTACAGGTATGACTTGGAAAAAATCTGGTGACGTCTTGTTTTGAGGTTATGATTAAAATAGTTTATCTATCCTTTTTCCTCAAGGACGAGTAAAAGATAAGTGTGGTGGAGTTTGTTGACGGTAGATAACTCCTAATTTTAACCGTCAACTTAACATGAAAAAGGACCTATTTGTACGCACTCAGTAGATATAGGGTTATCACTAACAGAACTCCAAGAGTTTTGGTAGTTGTCTATTTCTGCAGGTGGTTACCGGAATAATAACAAAAGAAGGTCCATATGTCAAATTTTCATAGAGAGAAGACCGGAACATCAACTCAGGAACAATCTAGAAGACTCCAGGAGCCACCACTTGAAATCTGGGCCCACATGCAAGCTACCCAAGGGTGAGCGCCCCTGCCAGGTAGGCCAGCCGCCTGTGGCTCTCCACCAATTGGAGCAAACCACGCGGATCCTACCTCCACCGACTTTGAGGATTAATCTTAAGTGCACGTTTAAGTTGGTTTGATCCAATGGCTGCGGTGATTCCTAGGGGGCTATAAATAAAGAACCCTGACCCCCCCTTGTATCTAACTGTAAAACCCTAATTCATATTTTTTTAGAGAGAGTTAGACACAGAGAGGTCCCTTGAATGGATCTGTCTCTTTAGGGTGATAGCAACAAGATAGATTGAGAGAGTATAGGGTGAAGATAGGAGTTGAGGAAGCCTGGCCTATCAGTGCCTTCTTCTTCGTATCTTTGGGATTAAGTCTCCTAACCTGAGGCTTAGTTATAGAATCATTCAGCAATTCAACTTCTGATACTAGTAAGTTGTTGTTCTTATTATTCTTTGGTTTACGAGTTTACTTTATTCGCTTTGCATAGGGAATAGAGTAATTACTCGTAGCGTAAGCGTGGTGCTTGGGCTAGCAATACTCATAGATACTCTATGTTTGGCCGGATTTATAGTAGCTTTGGGGGAAGTGACAATCCTCTCGGGTTTCTGTAATCCACGTCGAGGTACGGTAGCGTATATGGTACTAGGGTTAAGCACTCTCTGAGGTGTCTCTATTCCCTAGTTACTCCCCTTAGAATAATATCTACACACTTACCATAGGTTAGAAGAAGACTGAAGAAAGATTTCTCTCTTATAGGATCTCTAGAAGTAAGAGGCCTAGAGGGGGTGAGTCGGCCTGTAAAAAATTAACTCAAAACTCTGTTAGAACATAGGGCGGCACTGTCGGCTTTCTAGGGCGGCACTGCCGGCCTTCAAATAAAATAGCAAAGGTGGTAAAACTTTGCAGGAAGTTAACTTAGGTAGAGAAGAACACAATCCTGCAAAACAAAGATAAGATCCAGTACGAAGACTAGATACCACAGAAAAGTCTCTCAGGACTAGATCGAGCCACCAAACCCTAGAAGAGTATAACTTGAGAAATAATCTGCAAGAAGCACACAAGACTCAGAGATTAATCCCGTGGTTCAGCTCACCACAAAGGCTTGCCTAGGTCCACGTTGTTGAGGAAGCTAGGCTTAGGCTTGCCACAAAGGCTTGCCCTACCCTCATTCTCAAGTCAAGATAGTGAACTCTTGAAGTGAGGGGTAATTTCTTAGTTGCAAAAAACAAGTTTACAAACCTCCCAAGGCTGCCACACAAGAAGGCAAGCTCATGGGCGACGCCTAGCCGGCTAGGAGCAAGCTCCAAGAGTAACAAACCCTAGAGTTTCGATGAACCAAATGCTCTTAGACTTTGGGAAGCACTGGATCTACTCTCCAATCGAGTTTTGCTTCCTTTTTTCTCAAGGATTGACGGTTGGAATCAAAGATTGCTTGAGGGATGGAGAGCAACAATAGAGGAGAGAGAGAGAGAGCTCTGGTCTATCTGAGCAAGAGATAAGTCGTCTGAGGTCCTTAGTGACCGTTGTGAGGAGCGTCCAGTGGTATAGACCTCCCGTGGGTCCCAACGGTCAGAAGAGGGCGGCACTACCGCCCTGGCCAGAGCAGGTTAAGAAGGAAACTGTTTTGCGTGCTGCTTTGGCTGAGAAAAGAGGATGTTGTTTTGTGAAGATGAGCATCTGGTTGCACAGTTGACCAACAATTCTAAAATTCCCCTTTATAGTACGGCTTTTCCAAAACTCAAATAAAGAATACGAAACGACGTAACATGTCCTTGAGTTTGGATCATCTCAAACATGTTTTTAGAATACCAGCAACTTGTACATCATTTCCATAGTTTGGTCCCCTGCTCATTAACTCGATAAAACTTGTTAGTCCTCTAATTTTGTTGTCATTAACACCAAAACCCACAATAGGGCTTGATTGCACTTACATCTCTATATCGCTTATATATCACTATCTTGTCTTGCAACTCGTGGGTAGTAGGTAAGATAAAAGGTTAGTCATTTACACACTTTCTCCTAGTGGTAAAAAATTAAATACGATACTCTAGACTTATCTCCCGACTGAAGTGCTCAGCGATATCCATGCGCTTGTGGATTATTTCTCTTTGATTCTTTTGTGTGCGTAATTAATATCAACAGCTACTCAGAAGGTCAGAAAACATCAAGAACGCGTGTGATAGTGCTGCATCGGACACACCTCAGCATCTGATGCACACAGCCTAAAAACCTCGCTCGCAACCCTGCTGATGGCACGCTACACTGGACGCTAAAACAGTGATCACCCTGCGTTCAACGTGAACCCGTCAGCCACTTCGACGACCGGCATAGAAGAGCGACACTTAGCCACAATACACCGGATGCTGGGCTAGCGTTCGACGCGTCAGCAACTAGCGTCTGGTGGGTGACTCCTCCAAACTTTTTCCATCAGCACAATAGAAAATATGCATTTTATTTTCTTAAAAGCACTGATTCTCGCCTCGCAAGCTCGGTGGGAGGGAGAGAGAAACCCAACTCCTCTCACCTCTTCAACCCTTTCTCAAACACGCTAACCACCAAAAGTTTCACCTTGTGCACGCGTGTTAGCAAATTTTCATAAACATTTTCAAGGTTTAAGTTAGCACACTAGGTTCTAAATGTATGTACATGAGCAATGTCACCTCATGGCACTCGATAGACCGCTTAACCAAAGAATTACCTTTTTTGTAGTACGACTATCTATCCTAAATATGAACACACCTTTTATGGTGTCTTGATCACTAAAACCAAAGCAATAAGCAATACATTTGCCTTGATCTCCATAAGGTTTTATTTTTCTCTTTCTTCTTTTCTAAGTTGAGCACTTGATCACCATGTGGTCATCACCATCATCACCTTAATTATCTCTTGCTCCATTATTGGGCATGTACCAACCTCATCTAATCTTTGCACACTTAGCATAGAGGTTAAAATGTTGGGTTTCATCAATTATCTAAAAAAACTAGGTCTTTTATGTGGCCTTGTCCTCGTAGAAAGCAAGTCCTAATCGTACCCTCTATGTTTCCTATACAAGAATGGATCAAAAACTGATTTGATAAGTGACCAGGTCATACATGGGAAAACCAATCTAGCTAGGTCCCGTACTAGATAGGCCAATTTCATCAGTCCAAAAGAGCTAGCTGGCCAGGTGCAGTAGGAGAATTGGCCTGGCCGGGTCACAAACCGGCGAGGCAGGTTTTGTCGAGGACTAACTAGGGCGGCGACTAGTACATTGGGTAACCAATAATTGCCACAAAGCTCTTTTAACCCTTGGTCAATTTTAGTCATCAACAATATGGCAGGTCTACAAGTTGAAGAGGAGATTGAAATTGATGGGGAGACTGGTACGGAAATTTTTAACTTCACTTGTATTTTTTTTATAATTCCATTTATCCTAAATGTTTTTACTTATACGATTTTGTGCTTGAGCACATCTAGACGGTCAAAGTCTGGTGTGTGATCCATTTTAATGAAAGATATTACACTATTATCTATGTTATCGATTCTACGATACATATCCTCCACCATTGCTTTTAATCCTTAAACTAATGTTGTTATGAACGACGTATAGGAGTATGAAGTAAACGAAATCAATCATAGCAAAGACACACGATTTATGTGGAAAACCCCTTCAATGCGAAGGGGAAAACCACGGGCACCAGCCGACAACAATCTCACTATCTCAAGAGTTTTGG
The DNA here is from genome assembly GCF_000003195.3 of Sorghum bicolor. Classification (NCBI taxonomy): domain Eukaryota; kingdom Viridiplantae; phylum Streptophyta; class Magnoliopsida; order Poales; family Poaceae; genus Sorghum; species Sorghum bicolor. The sequence continues at coordinate 37,996,528 of NC_012877.2, read as the reverse complement.
GTTACACGCCTATGGCGGCTTACAAGATAATCAAGTCTCCACGAAACCTTAGCAATGGCATATATACTGTCAGAAGCCCGGCCCAAGCCTCCGGCAACGGGCCTCCGCTTTGCTTCGTCAGAAGCCCGGCCAATACCCTGAAGTGAATTTGGAACAACTCCAACAAACTCCACCTTGAGACAACTTCATCTTGTATCATAAATCAACCCTTCAACCTGAACACAACAAAGATAGAAAACCACTGGTGCCAACAATAGTCTCTTGGACTATCTAATTAAACCAACTAAGCTTGAGCACAGCTCAAACTTATAAGAGGAACTAACTTTGTCATGATATCAGTAGGATTATCATGAGTACTAATCTTGCATACCTTTAGCTTACCATCTTCAATCACATCACGCACAAAATTATACTTGATATCTATGTGCTTAGTTCTCTCATGGAACATCTGATCTTTAGTGAGGTAAATTGCATTTTGACTGTCACAGTGAAAACTTATGCAAGATTCATCTCCACAATGTTCAGCGTACAAACCTTTCAGCCTTATTAATTCTTTGCACGCTTCACAAATAGCCATATATTCTGCTTCAGTAGTAGACAAAGCAACAACAGACTGTAAAGTAGCCCTCCAACTCATAGCACAACTGCCAACAGTAAACACATAACCAGTAAGTGATCTTCGCCTCTCCAGATTAGCAGCATAATCAAAATCCATGTAACCAATAAGGCCCTTATTAGTTCTTCCAAACTTTAAACAGGAATATGCTGTGCCTCTGAGGTACGTAAAAATCCACTGAACTACCCTCCAATGTTCTTTGCCAAGATTAGACATATATCTACTAACAAGACGCATAGCATATGAAAAATCTGGACGAGAGCAAACCATGGCATACATCAAAGACCCAACAGCACTAGAACAAGGAACCCTTGACATGTACTCAATCTCTACATCTCTACTAGGACACTGGGTGGCTGACAACTTAAAGTGAGGTGCAATAGGGGTACTAATAGCCTTAGCATTTTGCATGTTGAAATGCTGAAGAACATTCTTGATACAATTTTGTTGACTAAGAAATAGCAAACCAGATTTTCTGTCTCTACTAATTTCCATACCAAGAATTTTCTTAGCACTACCAAGATCTTTCATTTCAAACTCACTACTCAACAGCCTTTTTAACTTAGTGATTTCAATCTTACTCTTGGAAACAATCAGCATATGATCAACATATGACAGCAAATATATAGGTGATCTATTGACATGCTTGATGTAAACACAACTATCATATTTAGATCTTTTAAAACCGTGTGACAACATAAATGAATCAAACCTCTTGTTCCACTGACGAGGGGACTGTTTCAAACCATACAAGGAACGCTTCAACTTGCACACATATTTTTCCTTGCCATGCACTATGAACCCTTCCGGTTGGTCCATGTATATGTCCTCCACAAGCTCTCCATGCAAAAATGCAGTCTTCACATCTAACTGCTCAAGCTCAAGATCATGTGAAGCAACAATACTAAGGAAAGTACGAAACGAATTGTGTTTTACCACTAGAGAGAATACATCAGTATAGTCAACGCCTAGAATTTGACTGTAGCCTTTAGCAACTAACCTTGCCTTATACTTCGAAGGCTCACTTGGAGATAGACCATCCTTTCTCTTGAAGATCCATTTGTAGCTGATGGTCTTCTTTTGTTTAGGCAAAGGTACAATATCCCATGTGTTGTTCTTCTCAAGAGGCTGCATCTCCTCATGCATAGGAGAAATCCAATTCTCACTGTCACCACAACGAATAGCTTCTTTATAGGTTGCTGGCTCATGAACATTCTCCACCTGTTAGCACAACTCAAAGCATAGTAGGACAAATTACATTCTTCAATGAGACGTTTAGGAGGGACGACTGTCCTTGTTGACTTCCGTTGAGCAATAGGCAATTCCTCCTCTGGCTGCAAAATATGAGGAGTTTGCTGAACATCATCATGAGCATCATCATCAACAACATCATTAGTGTTGGGTATTTTAAATGCAAACAGAAAAATCTGCAAGCGCACGGATACCGATGTAGCCTTCACCCAGGAGAATTCCAGAGTATCGATTTTCCACAGGGAACGTGAGTGTACTAATTAGGATCCAAGATCGCCCAAGGATAACTATATAAATATTTTTGGTGGGAAGAGAGGAAGTTTCCTGAGAGTTCTCTAGTTGATCTAAGAATCAAGAATTACTTCAAGATTATTTATATCGGGACATCAGAGCACTAACCACAGAAAGAGATGAGAAGGGGGCTAGGAAGGTCTGACTACGGTCCTACAAACACCGATCCGAACGTGGTGGAATACGTCGACCGTTAGGGCTGTCACTACCCTAGGGCTACCACAACAATCCGTAGGATTGGGTGCAATTCCAGGTAATTGCAAGACTAAACACCACGTCTAATCTATTAATTACTACTCTAGCGTTATAAAGACTAGAGCACTTGATGCAAGCGGGAATCCAATAAATAACTTGAATGTAAATAAAAGTAATTAGAGAACTCAGGAATTATGAATTGAAGAACCTGGAGAACGATGAAGAACAAACCAGATGCTGCAAAAGTATAATGTTGAGGAAGATCCGACAGATCCGGCTCCTCCTTCTTTGCTCTCCTCTTCTCTCTCCCTATTTTCTAGATTACAACTAGAACTAACTAGAACTAGAACTAGAGGAACTAGAACTAGAACTAGATCTAGATGAACTAGAGGTAGAACTAGAAGAACTAGAGGGATCCTCTCTACTTGGATGAAGAATTGAAACCCTAGCTTTGATTCTGTAGAAGAGGTATGATCTCCAGGGGCCAGGGGGGTCTGGTTTTATAGTCCCTTCAAGTGAATCTGGGCCGTCGGATCAAACCGACATTGATCGTGTGGTTTTCCTTGAAGTATTAGGTCGGTGGAGCATGATCCCCGAACTTCACCCTGATTGGTGGAAAGAGGTGGGCGGGCGCCCTCAGGACTAGGGCGGGCGCCCAGTGCCTGAGCCCTCTCGGCCTCCGCTTCGGTCCCGTGGCTTCTGGAGTCTTCTAGATGGTAGATAATTGTGCGGTACGTTAATATCTCTATGTAAACCCGACGTGTGGGCCTTTCTTCCATAATTCCTAATAACCCCCTGCAGAAATAGACAAACACCAAAACTTGTGGAATTCTGTCAGATAAAACCCTAAGTCTAGATGTTGGTTGCATTTGGATCCTTTTCTATGATTAATTGATAGTTAATTGTGAGCATTAAGGACCGTCAACAAGCTCCCCCAAGCTTAATCTGTGCTCGTCCCTGAGCAAAGATGAACTCAAGAGTTTCTGCAGTGGTTTCATAACTTAAAGATACACATGCGTTTAAACAAGATCTCATTTCTGGTTAGAGTAAACTGTTAAGACTTAAAACTAACTCATTTACCTTTCACCATGGGACTTGTAACCGTCACTTCTGTCTTGAGTAGTTAAAAGATAGAACAGTCTAGTCATGCACCATGTCTCATGTTCTTCGATTAACTATAGCTCTGGAGTTTTTGCAGATTTTCAAATAAAACTCAGAGATTCCTTGTATGACTCTCTCTAGTCTCTCTTTTGTGGTATTTCTGGATCCTTACCAAGGCATTAATGGTGTATGCCTTCTCTCAAAGTATGTGGTATTTGTGGTATAAGGCATAGTGACATTGCCTTCTCTCTCACCCTACTCTAATAAGGCTTTTGATATCTGGAGCTCATAGGTGGGAGACAGCTAATACATACTTACAAGACATTTATTGTATAGTCAAACCAGGGATCCAGAAGAACAAGTCAATAAGTCAAATCAAGATGTACATGTGTGGCGAATGACTGGTGTATGGTTATGATGGTGATAACAATGGTGAAAGTCTAATTCTACTTTTACTCTTTTGAGGGGATACATACCTTCCTTGCTCTTTGAAACTTTTTGAGGAGAATGAGATGCTCTATATTTTCTTTTTCTTTTCTCTCACGTGGGTATCTTGTACCCCTAATTCTACTGTCGGACACTTGTCCATTTTTACCTCTCGTCTCACTTTTTTTTCTTTCGAGGTTCCGGGCACTTGCCCCTTTTTATTTCCTCGTATCTTCTTCTTTTTTTTCACTTCTTTTTTTTCTCTTTTTTTTAGAGCACTCATCTCCTGAAATAATATAGCAAGTGGTAGTAACCAAGATAACTTGAGCATTTATTTCACAGGGGAAAAACAGAAATATTTTTGGGTATTCTCTCCCGGATTAGGAGTAGAATATTTTTGGGTGGTTCTGGAGATGGAAATGGATGGATATATGTGGATGGTACTTCTGGAGTAGAAGTAGCATGTGTGAGTGAACGTGCAAGTGAATCTTGATTTAACCAAATGACAAGCTTCTAAGGGTCTACACAGCTTGACCACACTCAATGCTCATAAGCAGTAAAGTAAATGTGTGGTTCATAGTCTAGCAAGCATGTATATATGGCTGTGGTAGGAATTTACACTCTCATCATACAGGAACTCATCATGCAACATTTTAAAGATTCTTCAAAGATAAATTTCTCCAGAATTCTAGCATCTCTAGGAACAGTTAAACAGCAGCTCAACCTTCCCATATCATATCCGTTAACGACTTAGACTTTAGGTCAAGTACTCTCCCCACAAGTTCAGATTTAGAGCAAATCTTAATTAATAACAGTCATGCCTAGACTTGAGAGAGATTTCAATTTTTAGAACTAGTCATGGTAGAGCAACTATTCATCATTTCCATGTGAGATCTTATCATGAGGGTTCATAACAAACCTTATTTATTTATTTATCAAACTAAGCAAAGATATATATAAGCACAAAATCTTTATTTGGGTTTTTATGATTATGCATCTTTTTATTATTTGAGTAAAGTATAAACATGAGTAGAACACTTAGCTGGATAAATGGGGTGCTCTCCCCCAAGCTGGATTTTGATGTAATTTCTTCTGATGTAGCTAGCAGGTGGCGGAGGTGTATTTGAATGTCAGCAGCACCCTGGCAGCGATTAGGATGTCCTCCGTCTGCTAGTCTTCTTTGATCCTTAAATTCTGCGGAGCTCAAATAGACAACAAAGCTTTATGGAACTAGTTAAGTGTTAGCATAAATATCTAGCCTTTATCATGTTGAGCCTCCTCAATAAATGTTACACTCTTTAGTGGGATCATAAATTTATTTTTATAATTTTATTTTTATAGGACAAGAATATATTTATTTCATTTTTACGCCACCACAGTGAATGTACTTATGGGTTTTATGCCATGAGCATAATCACATGGGGCTCACTATTTTTAACATTCTTATTTTCTTTTCAAGATGATATGAACCAGATTAACTAAGCAAACTATTTTAAGATAATTGAAAAGAAAAGGATAACTACCAAGTTTACCTCTTGGCAAGGCGTTCGGTGTTTTTAAGTCCTCCGAACGGGACTCTCCGTTTTCTCAGTCGTCCTGGGATTCGCTGGATGGCGTAGTCGGTGGTTCCGGTGGAGCCTGCATCTTCATGTATAACTATCTTCTTTCTCTACACCTGACTCGGTGCTACGGTCTCCTCAGGGCAGTTCTGTTCAAGTTGTATGTCTTCAGACCTTACAACTTCTCCTTCATAGTCTACCCATCCGTCCTTGATGATTTGCCTCTCTGGTTGCGGTTGCGTCGTCTTCTTCTTGTCCTGACCTGCTTAGAGTCTTCAACTATATGGTTAGGTTCAGTGAAATAGCAGCGTACCTTCTCAGAGGGGAAATGCATGTGGACTCCGCCGGTTCCAATGTAGATGATTGCTTTAATGGTGCTGAGGAACGGTCTTCCAATGGTGATGGGTGGATTGTACTCGTCTTCTCCCATGTCAATAACCTTAAAATCATGTGGAGCTGAATGTATGTTGGTTGTAGGGATATGGTTCCATACAGGAGCTGATAAGTGACTGCGGCCATTATGTTGACGTTAGATCCGGTGTCGTAGAGTGTCTTCTGAAAAGAATATCCATTGATTGTGCACTCGATGCTTGGGACACCAGGGTCGTCCTTCTTGATCAAGAAAGGTGACTAGAGTTGACGATCTTGACCTCCTTGAGCTATAGTGACCATCTTGGCTGACTCAGTCCACATTTGCTTTTTCCTGTTCCTCTTGTTGGTCCTCTTCCTTGGTTCATGTTGGGATCGCTCTAGGATTTGTGTAGTCTTGTTCTTGAAGGAAAACGTCTCCTTCCTCCCCTTGATGTAGAAATTGATCTTGGCAGCACTAGTGTAGATGACAGCTCCTGAGGTGTTCAGGAATGGCCTCCCTAGGATGATGGGTGCCCTCTCATCAGTACCAGTCTCTATCACCACGAAGTCTGTTGGGGCGTACAAGATACCAACTCGGACGTAGAGGTTCTTCAATATTCCCTTTGGGAAACTTAGTGTCTGATCTGCAGGCTGCAAACACATGGTTGTTTCTAATAAAGGATGTGTAAAGAATTTTTCATAGAGTACCCTAGGCATAATGTTGACACTGGAGCCAAAGTCGCAGAGTGCTTTTCGGAAGTCCACCATGCCGATGGAGATCGGGATGACGGTGCATCCTGGATTGCCTCTCTTGATCGGCAGAAGGTCAGTAATTACTTCCACAACAGGGTTACTCCACTAGTTACGTCCTCAAGCATCTCAGGGCAGTGATTGCCTGAGTGTCCAGTATCTCCAGTGTGTTTGTGCTCGTAGATCTAGGTACTTCACTTGGTGGAGTCTGGGAGTTGTAAAAGTCCTTCATATTTTACTCGAAGTGTACCTGCTCATAAAGACAAGGCAGAGATCAAGTGCATGGGCCCTGTTGGTGGAAAACACCAACAGAACCAAAAGTGTATTTGCTCTTCTCTATCCTTAAGCATAGTGAGCAAGACACAATTGATGGATAATAAGATCATGAGTGTAGCATTTAAAACATTCGTCAGATCAGATCACTCAACCTAATGGAAAGATAATCTATCTATACTTATGTTGTTGTTTTTTTATAAAATATATCTTCCAAAGATTGAGTGTGCAACATTTTAGCTAATATGATTAGGAGTGTGGAATCACAAAGGTGGAAGGACTAAACATGTAGAATCGATTGGGTTGGTTAATCTAGAGTTGTAAATCATACATGTTTGTCTCTTTTATTCATGTGAACGCCAGAACAAAGGAGAAGCTTATAGAAGTGATAGTCAAGTACCTTAAGATGTTACCTTACTTAAAGAGTGATGGTACAGTATCACCTTATAGAAGGTTTCCTTTCTTAGCGGTTGTGCATCGTGATTGTGGCACCCTCCATGGATCATCTCTTGTGAGCTATGCCTTCCTTGTGTAAATTGTTAAACTTCATGTGTCTCAGTCTTTGTCTTCAATGTGAGTTTATCTCAGGACTTCCCAGGTCAATATTGAAAGTTTTCCTGCAGGGGTTAGTCCAACAAAATATCCAATATCTACTATAGCATACTATCGGCTCAAAGATCAACCTAGACACCATGTCTAATTTGATTTAGGAGGGCATTTTAACCTAAGCATCATACTTAATTTAAACTCCCTTGGAAGTAAGATCATCAGCCCTAAACTAAGCACCATACTTAATTAAGAGATAAATGAAACTACTCCAAACCTAGACATATACTAAAGCAAATAAAGGTAGCATGAGAGCATTTATAGAGATCTACTCAAGTGGAGATGAAGTAGTGTGATTAGTATTTAACAAATTGAGCATGTCTCAAAGGTAGGGACAACCAACATAGCAACATGGCAAAGGATGTTTTTATGTAAAGTACTCCCCCAAGCTTGAATTTTGCAAAATTCAAGTTTGGATGAATTTAATTCAATGTTGTATGATGATTGGTTGGACATACCTTGTGCTTGTCATTCATCCGATCTTCTTGCTCCAATCCTGGAAAGGTTAGTGACAAGAATACCCAAAGGAATATTTTTACAATTATCCTTATATGCTCAACACACAAGTTAATGTTGCAAATAATTAAAAGCTCATGTTACAATCTGATCAGTGCTTGTTTTAGGACACTAAGCTTGTCCTTGGGAAACCATCAATTTATGTCAGTGAAGTGGTTTCCCCTCCAACGCTGACCTATATCAAGATCAACTCAACGAGATCTGCAAAATTTATTATAGACATATGCATCGACAACCGCCCTTTTAAAGTTTTTATAAATAGAAAGGATGAGGGGGTTGGAGATCTCGAATGTGGTGATGTTGGAGAGACCAATGGATTGTGAAGATGTTGCATATGAGCATGGAGTAAATAAAGTGGCTATGAAATAAATTCCATGCTCATTAATGCTTAGAGTGAAATCCATGTGGTATGGTGAAAATGATAAGGTGAGTGTGGTAAAAAAGAAAAGAAAAAGGATACACGGACGACTTGGTTCGAAACTAGCACAGCTACCGTTCCCCGGCAACGGCGCCAGAAAGCTTGTTTGGTATTTTAAACGCAAACAGAAAAATCCGCAAGCGCACGGATACCGATGTAGCCTTCACCCGGGAGTATTCCAGAGTATCGATTTTCCACAGGGAACGTGAGTGTACTAATTAAGATCCAAGATCGCCCAAGGATAACTATATAACTATTTTTGGTGGGAAGAGAGGAAGTTTTCTGAGAGTTCTCTACTTGATCTAAGAATCAAGAATTACTTCAAGATTATTTATATCGGGACATCAGAGCACTAACCACAGAAAGAGATGAGAAGGGGGCTAGGAAGGTCTGACTACGGTCCTACAAACACCGATCCGAACGTGGTGGAATACGTCGACCGTTAGGGCTGTCACTACCCTAGGGCTACCACAACAATCCGTAGGATTGGGTGCAATTCCAGGTAATTGCAAGACTAAACACCACGTCTAATCTATTAATTACTACTCTAGCGTTATAAAGACTAGAGCACTTGATGCAAGCGGGAATCCAATCAATAACTTGAATGTAAATAAAAGTAATTAGAGAACTCAGGAATTATGAATTGAAGAACCTGGAGAACGATGAAGAACGAACCAGATGCTGCAAAAGTATAATGTTGAGGAAGATCCGACAGATCCGGCTCCTCCTTCTTTGCTCTCCTCTTCTCTCTCCCTATTTTCTAGATTACAACTAGAACTAACTAGAACTAGAACTAGAGGAACTAGAACTAGAACTAGATGAACTAGAACTAGATCTAGATGAACTAGAGGTAGAACTAGAAGAACTAGAGGGATCCTCTCTACTTGGATGAAGAATTGAAACCCTAGCTTTGATTCTGTAGAAGAGGTATGATCTCTAGGGGCCAGGGGGGTCTGGTTTTATAGTCTCTTCAAGTGAATCTGGGCCGTCGGATCAAACCGACATTGATCGTGTGGTTTTCCTTGAAGTATTAGGTCGGTGGAGCATGATCCCCGAACTTCACCCTGATTGGTGGAAAGAGGTGGGCGGGCGCCCTCAGGACTAGGGTGGGCGCCCAGTGCCTGAGCCCTCTCGGCCTCCGCTTCGGTCCCGTGGCTTCTGGAGTCTTCTAGATGGTAGATAATTGTGCGGTACGTTAATATCTCTATGTAAACCCGACGTGTGGGCCTTTCTTCCATAATTCCTGATAACCCCCTGCAGAAATAGACAAACACCAAAACTTGTGGAATTCTGTCAGATAAAACTCTAAGTCTAGATGTTGGTTGCATTTGGATCCTTTTCTATTATTAATTGATATTTAATTATGAGCATTAAGGACCGTCAACAATTAGCATGGTCAACATGCTCATCAACAGGATCCACCTGCACACCTGTATCATCATCAACATGCTCCACCTTCATGCCCATATGCTGTAACTCTTTTTTTGGAACATGATCTAAGGTTGAACTATTAGTAAACATCACAGATTCATTGAATACAACATTCCTACTTACAAAAGTATTTCCTGTCTCAGGATTCCACAATTTATAGCCTTTGACTCTCGAACTATAACCAAGGAAAAGACACTTGATAGCTCTAGGCTCTAGTTTTCCATTATCAACATGACCATAAGCAATGCATCCAAAGACTTTGAACTATGAGTAATCAGCAGGCATACCAGACCATACCTCAATGGGAGTTTTCTTATTTAGTGGAATAGAAGGCGACCTGCTTATCAAGTAGCAGGCAGTATTAGCAGCTTCAGTCCATAAACGCTTGCTCATCCTTGCATTAGACAGCATGCAACAGGCCTTGGATATGATGGTCCTGTTTATACATTTGGCCACACCATTCTGTTGTGGAGTATGGGGTATGGTATGATGCCTAACAATGCCTTCCAATCTGCAATAATCATTAAAGGCATGCGAACAAAATTCTCCACCATTATCAGTACAAAGAAATTTTACCTTCCTTTCAGTTTGCCTTTCTATCATTACTTTCCAGTTCTTGAAAGTAGCAAAAGTATCATCTTTATGTTTTAGAAAATAAGGCCAAACCTTTCTATAGTAATCATCAATAATTTTAAGTATATAACGAGCACCACCAAGTGAGGGCTTCTTAGAAGGACCTCATAGATTAGCATGAACATAATCAAGAGTACCTTTAGTTGTGTGAATAGAAGTATTGAAATGTAGCCATTTATGCTTCCTGAAAATGCAATGCTCAAAAAACTTGATTTTACTCAAAGTGCAGCCATACAGCAGGTTTCTCTTCATCAATTATGCCATACCATGGTGACTCATATGTCCCAAACGCATGTGCCAAAGGTCAGTTTTACTAGGTTCATCATTTGTAACAGCAGCAACAGCGGAATCAGAACCAGGTAAAGTACACCCTCTAAAGACATAATTTTGTAGAATTAAGGTCACCTTTCAAGCACACAAGAGAACCTTTTGATACCTTTAGGATGCCATCTGAACCAGAATATTTGTAACCTTCTGCATCAAGTGTGCTCAATGAGATAAGATTTCTAGACATCCCTGGTATATACCCGATGTTTTCAGCGTGCATGTCATGCCATCATCAGTCTTGATCTGAACTGATCCAATCCCCACGATGTCACATGGGTTATCATATCCCATCCGCACAACATCCCCTTTCTGCACAGGCTTATATGAACTAAACCAATTTCTATTAGTGCAAATATGAAATGAACATGCAGAATCAAGAATCCATTCATCATGACCAGCAACACAACCAGCAAATACTACCAAACAATCTCCAGAATCATCATCAAAAGCAGCAGCAGCAACAGAGGCCTTACCAGCCAATTTGTATTTCTTCTCCTTATTCTCTACTTTTCTACAATCCTTATTATTATGATTTTTTAGCTTGCAATAAACACAAAACTTTTTATTACTATGCGGCTTGGACTTTGAACGGCCTCTCCTCGTAGCTCTTTTCATTTGAGGATCTGTTTTTAGTTCTGCCTCTCACATGCAAAGCTTCACCATTTGAGGACGACGTCACGTCATTCTACACCATGACTTTCATCTTCTCCCAAGACTAGAGAGCCTCATAAACTTCCTTTAGGGTTAGTTCATCATGGCTCAAAAGTATGGTGTCACGACAATTTGCATACGAGTTTGGCAAAGAACATAACAGTAAAAGACCTAAGTCCTCATCATCATACTTCACCTCCATCGACACTAGGTCGGCCACGATCTTCTTGAATTGAGCAATGTGGGTCATAACTGAATCCTCCTCCTTCATCTTCAGAGTGAACAACCTCATCTTCATCTACATCTTACTAGTTAGACCTTGGACATACAGATCGATTCCAGTTTCTTCGATAGTTCTGCAGCAGTTTTCTCCGTCAAACACTCCTGCAAAATATCATTATGAAGATATAACTAAATTAGGGCGAGCACCTTCTGATCCTTGCGAGTCTCCTCAAGAGTCCACTCGACCTTCCTCTTGACGAAACCGTCCAGCGCCTGGTCATAGTCATGGGTCTGCACCAGAATCCCCCACATCTTGACTTGCCATAGCGAGAACCGCGTGTCATAGTTTAGCAGCGGAAGATCGAACTTCATCGACGTCGTCATGAACCCTAACAACAACCAAAGCTCTGGCACCACTTGTTATGAATGATGTATTGGAGTATGAAGTAAACAAAATCAATCACCGTGAAGACACACAATTTACGTGGAAAACCCCTTCAATGCGAAGGGGAATAACCACGGGCACCAGCCGGCAACAATCTCACTATCTCAATAGTTTTGGGTTACACGCCTATGGTGGATTACAAGAGAATCAAGTCTCCATGAAACCCTAGCAAGAGCATATATACAATGAGAAGCCTGGCCCAAGTCTCCGGCGACGGGCCTCTGCTTCGCTTCGTCAGAAGCCCGGCCAATATCCTGAAGTGAATTTGGAACAACTCCAACAAACTCCACTTTGAGACAAATTTATTTGTATCATAAATCAACCCTTCATCCTAAATACAACAAAGATAAAAAAACCAATGGTGCCAACAATAGTCTCTTGGACTATCCAATTAAACCAACTAAGCTTGAGCACAGCCCAAACTTAGCAACAGGAACTGACTGTGTCATCATATCAGCAGGATTGTCATGAGTACAAATCTTGCATACCTTTAGCTTACCATCTTCAATCACATCACGCACAAAATGATACTTATGTATGTGCTTAGTTCACAGCGAAGACACACGATTTACGTGGAAAACCCCATCAATGCGAAGGGGAAAAACAACGGGCACTAGCTGGCAACAATCTCATTATCTCAAGAGTTTTGGGTTACACGCCTATGGCGGCTTACAAGAGAATCAAGTCTCCACGAAACCCTAGCAAGGGCATAAAAGCTCGGCCCAAGCTTCCGGCGATGGGCCTCCGCTTCGCTTGGTCAGAAGCTCGGCCAATATCCTGAAGTGAATTTGGAACAACTCCAACAAACTCCACCTTGAGACAAATTCATCTTGTATCATAAATTAACCCTTCATCCGGAACACAACAAAGATAGAAAACCACTGGTGCCAACAATAGTCTCTTGGACTATCTAATTAAACCACCTAAGCTTGAGCACAGCTCAAACTTAGCAACAGGAACTGACTTTGTCATCATATCAACAGGATTATCATGAATACTAATCTTGCATACCTTTAGGTTACCATCTTCAACACATCACGCACAAAATGATACTTGATATCTATGTGCTGAGTTCTCTCATGGAACATCTGATCTTTAGTGAGGTAAATTGCACTTTGACTGTCACAGTACAAACTTATGCAAGATTCATCTCCACAAAGTTCAGCGTACAAACCTTTCAGCCATATTAATTCTTTGCACGCTTCACAAATAGTCATATATTCTGCTTCAGTAGTAGACAAAGCAACAACGGACTGTAAAGTAGCCCTCCAACTCACAGCTGCCAACAATAAACACATAACCACTAAGTGATCTTCATCTGTCTAGATCACCAGCATAATCAGAATCCACGTAACCAATAAAGCCCTTATCAGTTCTTGCAAACTTTAAACAGGAATCTGAAATGAATTTGGAACAACTCCAACAGATGTGACATACAATGTTCAAAGTCTTACAGGTTGCCTCATAGGTCAAAATTCAGTTTTGGTGACTACGAACATGCTCAATCTCCAACTGTCTATAAAACTTTTCCATATGACTTCAAAGTTCAAACATCACATGAAAACTAAAGTACAAACATTGCAACTGATCTTCTTTGGTTGTTTACCACGCTGGAGCTCCACTTGTTTATTGAATGGGAAAAAAGGAGACTGACGACGATGTGGTGGTATTACGTGTCTGATTGACTGTTTTCTCCATTTTAGTCTTAAAACATATATATCTATATATATATATGTGGGTATATATATATATATATATATATATATATATATATATATATATATATATATATATATGGTTCGTACTAGAACATCTTCACATGATCCAAGGCTCGCTTTCCATCTAGTTTGTTTGACAAGTGATGCGTAATGTAATCTTCCACCTTCACTGTACTGTACAAAAGCTTTTCTGTTGGAGTGCCCGTAACAGGTGAAACCACCCCATCAAACTTTGGATTGTGGAATGCAGAAACCGATAATCGTTCCTTACGAGGATTAATGATGACCCTATGCTCAATACTCTTGAACTTTCCGTTGGTCATAATCTGCAAGTGATGACAAACTGGAATGAGGAAATATGAGAGGGGCGCATGAATTTAGTATTTGTTAATTATGCAGTTACTCTGCAATTCTGCATCAGCTTAAGTTCAATCTGACTCGCCCAAATGTTTGGGACAAACGTTCTCTCTCTTTAGGCCCATTTAGCCGGGCCCGTAATTTAGATTCTTTAATAATGTATAAAGTATATGTATATATACATATCCGGCTATCAATGAGTAATTAGATCAACTTATTATAGCTTAAAATTACAAGGTGAACTGAGCATTAAAACAAATTTTTACTTAAGACACGATTATAAATCTCGACTGACATGTATGGACTGATAATTTAGATAAGAAAATTGCCTCCTTTGTGTTGGAGCATGATGCCACTTTGCTGATTACCAAAGGTACCTGCAGGTATATACGTCTGTTTGCACGATGACCAAACATTGCTACGGCTTTACAACTAAACTGTAGCCTTACATTTTGTTCGAGACACCATAAAGGACGGTGGGCCAGAAGGAGGCTGTGTTGCAATGTTATATTTCTTAATTGGCTTTTGAATGGATTAACTAAATGTATAACAACGACCGATAAAAGCTAGTAAAAGCACACATTCAGAATTTTCGCATTTGCTGCAGCTAGTTTTCAGCTGCTGCTATTTGTATTTGTACAGTCATAGTAGTACTGTAGTGTCTGAGAGATGAGCTGCAGCCGCTGCAGCAGCTGTTGCTGGCTACCGATTGTTTGTTTTATATTTTGGCTGTTAACCAAATCACACAAGTGTTCATTGGCGGATGCCAAAGTATGAGTTGTTTGTAAGCTAATACTAATATTTATTGTGTATACCCAATGCCCCATAAATCCGATGATGCCATTTAATTTGTTGAGAAATAATAGTTTTGAATTGCATGTTCGTACTTAATAACTGAAAGTTGGTTTTTACCTCAAGGAAATCTCCAACATTCACCAATAATGCTTCTGGGTGTGGTTTCACTGGGATCCATGCATCATGCCTTTTTATTTGGAGGCCTTCGACTGAATTAACTTGTAAAAGGATAGTAAGAAAAGATCCATCTGAATGAGGCGAGAATCCCAAAACCTTTTCGGGCATCGACATGCACGGAGGGTAGTAATTCATCCTTAGAACTTGCACGGCATATTTGTCACTTGTCAGTTTTGGATCAATATTTAGAATTTTTGCTATGGCTTCTACGATGGAATGGGCTACTTTCTTCAATTCATCACAGTAATCTTCAAGGGATTTCCTGACATCACAAAGGAATTAGGGGTGTGTGTCTATATATATACTTCATCGGCCTAAATCTAGAGATATACACATGAGAGTAGAAAATGATTTTTGATATATTTCAATGCATATTTCAGAAATGATATCAAAGCCAGCAGTTGAACTTTTCTTGACCTCATCATAAAATCAAATTTTAACAACCTTTTTCGTATTACTATGCGTGCCCATATTCTAACCTGAAAGTAAGAGGTTCAGTAGGCCAATGTTTCATGTCACGAGCCGGAGGAGGCTGAGTAATGATTACAAACATGTCTGCCCAGTCAAGCTTCTGATCGTTGGAAACAACATATGCTTGACCATATCCTTGAAGATCTCCTGGGGTTTGTGCGTAAGCATTCTTCACATCTAGCGGTAGCTGAAAGAACTCCTGAATATCGCGCTTTACGTTCAGCATAACCCCTTCTGGAACTCCATGACTCAAAACCTGTGAATTATTGCAAATAGTTCAACTTTCAGGAGTAAAATTTTCTTGGGATGAGCTGGTGGAATGGTATAGCATAGAATTGCTGTTCACAACTCTTGACAAACAGCATGATAAACATCAATCTTACATGAAATTATTTGTTTCAAGTTTAGAAAGAAGCTAAGGCATTGGTAATTCACGCAACACAATAACCACTGTGTTACGAAAAGTGCCCACATCCAATACTACACAAATGACTTTTCGAAATTCCTTTATTTTTTTGGTAGAGAGATGACTTTATCAAGAACCGCCATTAAAAATAAGTTTTGAGCTAGTCCAAAAAAAACAATTTTAGAGGCGGTTGAAATGCTAAACTGTCACTAGAAATGCCCGCTATCTTTATAGATATGCTAGCAATTTGTAGATGCGGTTGGCAATTTGGTCTGTCTCTAGAAATAGGTGGAGCACACTGTAAATTTCATATATTTATATCAAAGTTATAGTACTCGAAGATCTTTACAATTGTGTAGTTGATGACTTTTTTATTCACAAACATTTAGGTCTGAAAAATTATGTTTCAAAATTTAATAATTTAAAATTCAATTTGTTTTGAAGTTTTTCAACTAACGTTAGATGGAGAAACTACGTAAACTAAAGTTGTAGTACTCAAAGATATTTACTACTTTGTAATTGATAACTCTTTTATTTGAAATAGTTTAGAGCTCGGACATTCTATTTTAAATGCTCAAATTTTGAAATTCATACTATTTTGAAGTTTACAATTAACCTTGGATGGAGAAACGACCTACAACAAGTAGTCAAAGAGATCTAAACCTTTCAGTTCAAACTTTTTAGTTAAATTTGTTTAATAACTTAAATATATATTAAAATATTTGTTAAAGTGAATATAAATGGATTGTAGTGACCACTTAGTTAGAAGTCTCTAAGACACAGTGATGATAAGGAAGCAAAGCATGAGGAGGTTATGAGTTCCTCGTGACTTGTAATTTGCGACAAGTACGGTAGTTGGCTGGGCTTCTACTTCAGGCTAAAAGAAGTATATATTTTGGCTGATTTGAAAAATCTATAAAACTTTCTAGAGGCGGCTGGATTTCAGGCTTTCAGCCCATTTCTAGAAATTGATCTTTAGGGGCAGCTTAGATTGCGGTCTGCCTCTAAAAATAGATAGAGACAGGCTCAAAATATAAAAAAAATATTAATCTTTATGATATTAGATAGACATCATTACATTAACTATGACATATATTTTTATAGTAGTCTTATTTAGAGATATAAATATCAATATTATTTTTATATAAATTTAGTCAAATTTAAGATTGGTTGGCAAAATATTGTACTTATTTTAGGATAAGGGGAGTAGTTGAAGCTACAGCTCCAATATACAAAGACTACCTACCTGAAAGAAGCCCCACTCCTCACAAGCATATCTGAGCTTGGCGGCCTCCTCTTCCCAGTGCTGTGGGTTGAGGAGTCTTCCAAGGTCAACCAGCGGAAGCTCGCCGGAGTGCTCGTAAAGGACTGCATCCTTGTCGATGTCCGGCCTGATGTACCGCTCCAGTGCCTCAGACGTTAGCTCGCCGCCGGCGTCGCAAGCAGCGAGATCCTGCACGTTCCTGACGGGGATCGTTGTAGCCACCTGTGATATTCTGCTCTCACTGGCCATCACCAACTCTAGGAGTACTCCTATCACAACTCAAAAGATTGCTTTGCTTGTTTGTTCGGTCTGTCAGGGTTGGCATGCATGCCACTAAGACAGTACTATATATAGGCTGTACTGCTATATATTATAATACAAAGTATTCCTCGATTGTAAGTATCGCGTAGCCAATCAGATGCATTGATTCCGTTGGTAAATATTCCAAAGGTGCTCTCATCTATGTGTTTGGACGACCGATCGATGCTGGAGAAAAGAATATATGGCCGGCGCTAAGAGATGGCTGGATTAATCCTCAACATATCGAAGAGTACAATGAGACCAATTTCCTTGGGTGCTCCTTTTCTTGTATTACTCAACTTGATATGATTTGAAATTCAGTTAATTCATATGATATGAAGATGCAAATGTTCTGCTCTTTTAGCACAGACATGCATATATTGTTGGCCTGCTCCGGGCTCCGGCGGCAGACTAGAAAAAGCGGCCACATGCAAATGTTTCTTATATCCCCACTCACACTAGTCTGTACTGGCGGTTGATAAGCTATTTTTCTATAAGCGTTTCTGAGAACCACTAGCGTTAGGAGCAAGTAGAAATAAATCTTTTTACTAGTGGTTAACTGAGAGCCACCTGTTGAAATATATTTTTATAGGCAGTTTGCTAAGACAGCCATGAATGGAAATGAGTTTTTACAGATGGTTCTCTTAGCCAAGGATTCCTCCATTGTAAGTACCGCGTAGCCAATCAGATACATTTATTCCCAAAAAAATGCTGGAGAAAAGAATATATGGCCGGCGCTAAGAGATGGCTGGATTAATCCTCAACATATCGAAGAGTACAAAGATACCAACTTCCTTGGGGTGCTCCTTTTCTTGTATTACTCAACTTGATATGATTTGAAATTGAGTTAATTCATATGAAGATGCAAATCACTACTAAATTAGTGGAGTTTTCCTAATGTTTTTAATTAGTAATAAAACACTACCACTCTTTATAGCACTATGGAATCCTCACTAGAAGACTTTACTAGGAAAAGTTTGTACTAAATTTTAAATACTAAAACACTAGGAAAAGCACATATTACTAGGAAAACTTTTAAATTTTCGTTGTGAATGTTCTACTATTTTAGCACAAACATGCATATATTATAGGCCTGCTCCGGTCTCCGACGGCAGCCTCTTGAAAAGCGGCCACATGTAAATGTTCCTTCTATATCCACTCACACTAGTACAATGAACCTTTGTATTGGTAGTTGGTAAGCCATTTCTACAGGCATTTCTGGGAACCGCCAATGCTAATCTTTCCACTAGCAGATAACTAAGAATTATCTAATTTTAAAGGCGGTTTGCTAAAACAACCGCCAGTGAAAATAGATTTCCACATACGGTATCTAAAAAATATGAAAGCAGGTTTTACAATAGGAAAACAAATTGATTCCCGGAAAGGTCCACTGGCTAGTCGCAAGTCGCATATTTTTTTCGCGGCCAGTACAATTCAAACCTGAGACCTTGCTCTCGCGCATAGCCTCCTCTACCATTCCATCAATCACTCACTTGTGTCTATATTAGAGTACGGTTCCTCATATATTATCCAAAACTGAGCAAATATTGATTGCTTAAGGCTCTAAATGAATTCAAATCAAAAACTTGTCACTTTACAAAGTTTCATAACTTTTCAAGATCTACAACTTTTATATTGATAGTTTCTCCATCCGAGGTTATTTACAAAATTTGAATTTAAAATTTGAGAATTTAAACGTACTACAAAGTTTCATAACATTTTGAGATCTATAACTTTCATTTTGGTGATTTTTTTATATGAAGTCATTTGAAAAACTTAAAAAAATTAAAACTATTGTGACAGGCGGTTTTCTTAACAAAACGCTACTAGAAATATTCTTTTTAGTGGCGGTTTCTTAAGAAAACCGCCTATAAAAATAGTCGATTTCTAGTGGCGGTTTTGGCACAAAAAATCGCCTGTGAAAAATTATTTCCGCTGGTGGTTTTCTTAACAGAATCGCTAGTGAAAATGCACCAAGTAATTTTCTACTGACGGTTATTGGATCGGGCCCGTCGATTTCTTTTCACAAACATTGTTTTTTAATTAAAACTACCTGTAAAAAAATCCACCGCCAAACATACTAGTGTCAAACAGTGCACCACCCTCTTCCTTTGTTTGTTCGGAATTGGAGCGTACTAATTCTCATCTAAGTGACCTGATTTGTTGCACGGAAAAACTTGTGTTACATTCGAATAGTTGTCAATTTTTTAATTCGCAAAAAAGAAAAGCTGTCAAATTTTCAGGTTAAAAGGTGGGATATATGCAGCCTTCAAATGGACCCCATTATTAATTAACTAGGTAGCGTGTTCGTGCGTTGCTACGGGATAGCTAACAATTTGTACTAAAAACATAGGGATCGCACGATGAGATAATAATATTGTAAACAATAAATACAAACATTAAAAGAACATTTAATCAAAAAATAAAGTTTGCGAAATTAATAAAGTCATGGATCCCTGGTCGCATCTGAAACTTGTAAAAGTAGTAGTTAAGCACGAAAACACATGTATTCGCAACATGTTCTATAGGAAGACATTGTTCAAATTAGTATCATGAGTTAGTATAAAAGAGTTTATACTGCATTAATGAAAAGAGTTCAAGTTATCTCCATCATCATTGCCACCATTGTCATGCTTTTTGCGGATTGCTCGAGCTCGCTCAACTTGATTCATAGTCACACCCACTTTTAGAATACAATGTGCCACCCGAGCTCACCCTTTGGAAAGAACAACATGTATGACAATGGGTCATAACACATATTATACAAGTGGATATTGTGTATTCCCTTGCAAGAAAACACTATGCTCGAATTGGCCTAGAGGTTCACTCCCCACAACCCAAACGACGGCCACCTCTGATGTCAATGGTAGGTTTTATGTTCTCTGGTTAAACTGCTAGTAAAGGTTCAACTTGAGAGGTTTTCATCGTGTCTCATACTCCTTACTCCTTAGTTGTTGAGAGTAGGATTTTCCATTAAAGACCCTAACCAAATGCTATATATAACTCCTCTGTCTTTTATGGCTGATGCTCAAGGGATGGATCGCCGTCGTGCCTATGTGCTGGATATCCAAGCGTCAACAAAGATGCAAGGTTAGTATATGTTTGATTGTATATGTTTGATTATTGGTTATCTACAACTTACCAGCGGTAGTGCACACTGAATATCTGAAATATCAATCTTCACAAGAAACGCTGAAATGTGGAATATGTTTGGTTTACAATTTTCCCATGGTCCAAATACTGAAACATTGAAGTAGCATTAGATACTGACAGCGATTTACAGCCACAAACCAAAATCAATATGTCCACTAATATATGACCAGGAATTAAAATTATTGATCTCCTAAAAAAGAATATAAGGTCATCTATGCAGCTAAGATTTTCACCAAAACTGAAACGAACAATCAATTTATTAAGATTCACTTCTTCACATAACCAAATGTTTTTGTCACATAATGAATGTCACATAAATGACTAATCCTTTATGGAAGCGAATCCTTGGTCAATCTTGCTGGCATATGGCGACACTACCTATCTACAGGTTACACATGTACAAAATACCTACCCACACGACTTACACACGACTTACACAGGTGCACCATGTTCTCCTCCCGCCCCTCGCCATCATCCTAGTCATAGTCCCCCACACCTTTCTTGCGGGCGACACCGCCACCATCCTCCTCATCTCCTGAAAAAGTGTTGTTCGATGAAACTCATAAAGACCACCAAAAAAGTATGTAGCCAGAGCTACAATAGTTTTCAGTGGCCAGAGCAAAATACCTGCAAGATCCTTTGATGGATGAGAGAAATCAGTCTTCCAGTCTAGATGACCAGATCCCATCAAAGCAAGATAAAGAATATCAGCGTGATTTGATGCAGCTATCACCCGCAAGTCACACAACAATCCAACGTTCAGTACACAGATACTAAATAAAACATTGAAAAACATCGGTTCATCTCTCGTATCATGATCAATAGAGGTAATTTTTCCTTCTCAGTTTGCCATTGAACATAACCTCAGCCAAAGCATCAATACAGTAATAACTATTATGTTGAAGGTTCAATGCTAACCTTTATCCTCTCATCACTGCTAAATCCATTGAGCTAGTTCAGCAATTCCAACACTGTCCTTTGTACTTCTCTATTGCCACAAACTTTCCTGCGAAATGAAAAGATACAAAGTACTAATTGACTGCAGACAAAGATATATAGTTACACACACTTCCGAAATCACACTCCAAAATCCTACAGTGGCTTGAGTAGCTTGCAGCATATGAGGCAGCGTGGAAGCGGGAGTAGCCTGCTAGGCGCTTGATCTGGAGAAGCTTCAGGGCAATGGTAAGAAAGACATAGAAATATATCAAATATTTGAATTTCTATGCACCCCAAAATTTCTATGCATCCAAGAAATTAAGATTTCAATTTCTATGCACTAAAAAATTAATTTCAATTTTATTCACACTATATCAAAGATAAGCATAGAAAGTATCTTAGTTTGGATGAAAAGGAGTCTATTTCCATGCATAAAAAATTAAGATTTCAATTTCTAAGCATCCAAAAAATAAAATATCAATTTCTATGCATCTAGTGTGTCCCTCTTCTTCCTCCGGCTCCACGCCCGGCGAGCCGTGGTAGTCCTAACCACTGCCGGCAGTGCCAGGCCATTGTGCTCCCATCAACACCTCATGCACATCAACACTACCGTCTTCCTTAGAAAGGCCAGATCGGTACTAACAGTAAATATATAATTTCAACATGTATTGCCAAATCACTAAGCTGAAATCTACTACTACCTGATTCCAATGCCAGAAAGCAGCAGTTACATACATACATGAATAGCGGTGAGTATAAACCATAAGCTACAAATTGGAAGTGAGATCTGACCTGCTGATATCAACAGCAAGTCACCACGGATGGTGTCGGGCTTAGAAGCCAGGGGATTTGGTGGCGCCGATGATCTTGCGGCCAGTTGAGATGACGCTCATGTCCTCCCAGACCATGGCCACAACAGCACCAGAGATGATGTAGTCCACGAGGTCCGAGAAGAAGGGCTTGAAGGACAGATCCATAGCAAGAATATGTGACGCCACCACCAGCTCACGTGGGGGTGTGGCTAGGCTTGTCCCAACAAGCGTCGAGCAACGAGCGGCCGCCGCTAATCCCATCACACGAGCAGGAGGCGCTGGGAGCAACGCGAGTCCCTAAGACAGCGCAGGTCGGGGCCATGGGCCCAAGCGGTGGCAGCACATGGATCCAAGGGACCAGGTCGATGGCGGCCTACAATTCACCGAAGCGCCATCTAGCCGCCGGAGCACCCCTGTGCGTGAGATTCAGGTAGCGGTGCCGCTTGTGCGCCGAGGGAGAGATGCCCAAGCATGTTACACCGAACAAAATAGGATGAATAAAATACTCATATGTGCTTTAGAAACAATCGCACACATAAGTAGACAAATCTCAAATGTACCATTACAGTGTTTATTACATAGCGGAATATAAAATATCACATAGTCTCATACAAAAATGATAGCATGAAGTAAACAACGCTCTCGACGGAAGCTCCACACAGGGACACTGTTGACTGGTTGACTCCAAACCTAGTACTCATAACGGTAATCCTCATTCCAGTCATCTTCATTATCATATCCTGAGGTGTTGGAAAATTGCAAGAGTGAGCACATATCGTACTCAACAAGTATAACCAGGGGTTCATGAGGCTCAAATAGCTGACACTGGTTTGACTGCATTTAGCTTTTAATAGTGGATAGAATGTCCATAATTAAATAGCAAAAGTCAAGGCAACATAAATAACCCAATAATCTCATGATCAGTTGTAAGCATAATTAACTCTTAGCATAAACGATAATCAAATGAACATAATAACATAACAAGCTCATTATCTTAATGTAGATAATAATAACAAATGAACATAATAACAAGCTCATTATCTATTCCCAAACATCAATCAACAACACGCAATCCAATGGAGACAATCATACACAAAGCAAACAAGATATAATTAGAACATTACACCAAACAGTGGTAAAACAAAGATAAAAGTTTATAAAAATGTTCTACGCAGCACTACGATCACACAAACGTAAAGTTCACGAAAATCGGAATTAAAACGGAGAAGTTATGCATTTTCCAATATTTCCTAGAGAGAAATAATTAATTAAATGGTACCAGGAAATTAAAAAGTTTCAAAACAGTAAACTAATACTCCTAACATGTAGAGCTCATAAATACAAATCTAACGAAATTTGAATGGACAAAAACGGAGTTAAAATGAATATTTTATGAGCATTATAAAATCGATGGCAAAACTGTAAATAACCGAAAGCGTAATCTGACTCAGCCAAAACGAAATACGTTTTCAAAAACTAAGAAGCGTAAACTGAGGAAAACCGCAAAGGACCGCGGGTTTAATACCGAAATCTCCAGGGGCTCTTTATGAAAAACGCAGCCGAAGGGGTATGTTTTATTTTCGGCCCTTAGATCTCGATCCGACGGTCACGATTCAACCAGGGAGAAAAGGGCGGTGGCCGGCCGCCGGCTGTTAGCTCCGGCGCGGTGGCGCCATGGCCGGAGCCCTTGAAGCTCACCGGCGCCGCTGATTTCTCGATTCTGTGCACCAAAAACAGAACCGAGTACATGGAAACATAGAGGGGCTTCACGCGAACTCACCACAACACTTCACTCGAGCGAAGAGGGGGCAGGGAGGGCGTGCCTCGGCGGCGGATGGAGCTCGACACGGTGAGATCCCGGGACACCTCGACAGGTGCGGCTAGGGCCCTGAACTTGCGTCGGGGATGGAAAACAACACACGGGGGCGACGCTGGGGGTTTTATAAAAGTCGGTTTTCGCGTTAGGCTAGGAAATCAGGCTCCACGGATTCGATTCGGTGAGGGATCGTTTTCTGCTCGAGCACGGCAGGGAGGAAGGGGGAGGAGGGCTGACGTGTGGGGCCAGTGCGGCAAAGAGAGAAGGGATGGGGCCTGCTCGCCAGCCAGAGAAAGAAAAGGGGGGAGGGGGATCAGCGCGGTTGGGCCGACTCCTGGGCCGAGGTGGGGGGGAAGGGAAACAGGCTGAGGGGGGGCTGGCTGGGCCGCCTGCTGCGGCGCTTCTTTTTTTTGTTTTTCTTTTCCATTTTATTTTTCCAAAGCCTTTTTCCAAAGAGAATTTTGAATGCAAAAACAAATAAAATAAAAATAGAAACAACACACAAAAACACCATGCTCTAGCATGAATGCAAAACCATGTTTCTAAACTTATGATGAATTTTAATTTTTACAAAATTATTTATTTGCTAGATGCAAATGCTCACGAAAATAGTTAAATAAAACAAATTAAATCCTATTAATTACAAATCAAATTTTGGGTGTTACAAACTCTACCCCCTTAAAAGAATCTCGTCCTCGAGATTAGAACAGTGCTTACTCAAACAAGTATGAGTATGATTTCCTCAGATCATCCTCTCTTTCCCAAGTTGCCTCTGCTTCCGAATGCCGATTCCACTGTACTTTGCACATTCTGATGACCCGACTTCTGGTGACTCTCTCAGCTGTCTCCAATATTCTGACCGGGTACTCATCATAGGTGAGATCACCTTTAACAGAAAGTTCTTCCAATGGTAGTTGCTCCTCAGGTACACGCAAACACTTCTTAAGTTGTGACACATGGAACACATCATGCACACCAGACAAACTTTCAGGCAACTCTAACCGATATGCTACTTCTCCACGCCTTTCTAATACTTTAAACGGACCAACATACCTTGGAGCTAGCTTTCCCTTCATATTAAACCTCTTCACACTCCTCATTGGTGACACTTTCAGGTAGACATAATCACCTACTCCAAAAGCCAGCTCTCTCCTACGCGTATCTGCATAGCTTTTCTGAATGTCCGCACTTGTTGTTCTGCATGTCTAAGCACATCTGTCCCAAACACCTGAGTTTCTCCTGTCTGATTCCAAAACAAAGGTGTCCTGCACTTACGACCATACAGTGCCTCGAACGGTGCCATCTTAAGACTCTGTTGATAGCTGTTGTTGTAGGAGAATTCTGCATATGGTAAACTCTTGTCCCAACTAGTCCCATACTGCAAAGCACAAGCTCTCAACATATCCTCCAATATCTG
The DNA here is from genome assembly GCF_000003195.3 of Sorghum bicolor. NCBI lineage: Eukaryota > Viridiplantae > Streptophyta > Magnoliopsida > Poales > Poaceae > Sorghum > Sorghum bicolor. Next base: position 37,970,841 of record NC_012877.2, on the reverse strand, counting down.
ATTGATCCTCTCAGTCTGTCCATCTGTCTGTGGATGATATGCTGTACTGAAATTCAACTTTGTTCCCAAAGAATCACGCACTGCTTTCCAAAAGTGAGATGTGAATTGAGTACCCCTATCTGACACAATCTTCTTAGGTACCCCATGCAAACAAACAATTCTCTCCATATACAGCTCAGCTAGGCGTTCTCCAGTGTACTTAGTTTTAACAGGTATGAAGTGAGCCACTTTAGTCAAACGATCTACTATCACCCATATTGAGTCATACCCTCTCTGTGTACGTGGTAAACCCACTATAAAATCCATACCCACTTCTTCCCACTTCCATTCTGGAATCTTCATTGGTTGCAACAGTCCAGCTAGCCTCTAATGTTCAGCTTTCACTCGCTGACAAGTATCACATAAAGCAACATATTCAGCCACATCTCTCTTTAAGCCATCCCACCAGTACTTCTGTTTCAGATCTAGATACATCTTAGTGCTACCAGGATGAATGGAATATGCTAACTCATGAGCCTCTCTCAGAATCATATCACGAATAGCCTTCACTTCAGGAACACATATCCTTTTTCCAAACCACAATACACCATTGTCATCTATTCTGAATCCTGGTGCTTTGCCTAGTACCACATTCTGTGCTATCTCCTTTAGTTTCTCATCTTCCATCTGTCCTTTCAATATCTCTTCCTCTAGAGTAGGAGTGACCTCAATTTCCATAGCATTTACTACAATTCCCAAGTTCAAGTATGCAAATTCAGCACACAACTCCTCAGATTCAGGTGTCACCCGAAGCTCATTAGCATACTTCTTCCTGCTAAGTGCATCAGCTACGACGTTCGCCTTTCTAGGATGATAATGCACTTCCAAATCATAATCCTTGATCAGTTCCAACCATCTTCGTTGCCTCAAATTCAAATCTTTCTGGGTGAAGATATACTTTAGACTCTTATGATCAGTATATACGTCACTCTTATGCCCAATCAAATAGTGTCTCCAAATCTTCAGTGCATGAACCACAGCTGCTAACTCTAGATCATGAGTAGGATAATTTAGTTCATGTTTTCTCAACTGTCTAGATGCATAAGCAACAACTCTACCTTCTTGCATAAGAACACAACCCAAACCCAGACGAGAAGCATCACAATAGATAGAGAAACTCTTACTCAGATCTGGCAATACCAACACAGGTGCAGTAGTCAATCTCTTCTTAAACTCCTCAAAACTAGCTTGGCACTTATCAGACCATACAAACTTAGCATTCTTCTCCAACAGAGCAGTCATAGGCTTTGCAAGTTTTGAGAACCCTTCAATGAATCTACGATAGTAACCAGCTAAACCAAGAAAACTGCGAATTTCACTTACATCTGTAGGTGGTTTCCAGTTCAGCACATCTTTCACCTTACTAGGATCCACTACAATACCACCATTAGAGACAACATGACCAAGAAAAGAAACTTCCTCCAACCAAAACTCACATTTACTACGCTTAGCATATAGCTTATGTTCTCTAAGCTTCTGTAAGACCAATCTCAAATGCTCAGCATGTTCTTCCTTGGTTTTAGAGAATACCAGAATATCATCAATAAAGACCACCACAAACTTATCAAGATACTCCATAAATACTTTATTCATCATGTACATAAAGTAAGCTGGTGCATTGGTCAAACCAAAAGACATAACTGTATACTCATCCAACCCATACCTTGTTGTGAAAGCTGTCTTTGGTATATCTGAATTCCGAATCTTCAATTGATGATAACCAGAACACAAATCAATCTTAGAGAACACACAAGCACCTCTTAACTGATCAAATAAGTCATCAATCCTAGGCAAGGGATATTTATTCTTGATAGTGATCTCATTAAGTGACCGATAATCAACACACATCCTCTGACTACCATCCTTCTTATCAACAAAGATAACCGGTGCAACCCATGGTGATGAACTAGGACGAATGAACCCTTTATCTTGCAATTCCTTAATTTATTTCTTAAGTTCTTCTAGTTCATTAACCCCCATTCTATATGGTCTTTTAGCTATGGGTGCAGTACTAGGTAGTAATTCAATAATAAATTCAATGTCTCGGTCAGGTGGCATACCTGGCAATTCATCTGGAAAGACATCCGGAAACTCATCCACTACCAGATTTTAAGGATCAACATCATCATTCAGTAGGTTCACCTTGGCTGTGCGTGGTGCTTGCACTGTTACATTAACACTGATTCGTTCTCCCTTAGGGGTTGTCAGAGCCACTACTCTCTCCTTGCACTTAATATCTGTGTCATGTTGCTTCATCCAATCCAAACCCAAGATCACATCTATGCCTAAAGTTCTCATTACCATGGGACTGATAGGAAAATCTACCCCCCTTAAAGAAAGACTTGCTGAGGGGCAACATAAAGAAACTGGTATAGTCCCACCCGGTGAATTAACTAGCATAGGGGTTTTCATTGCAACTAGTGGAATGCTATGAACTCTAACAAATGCTTGTGATACGAATGTATGCGAAGCTCCAGAATCAAATAAAACTGTAGCAGGGATAGAGTTGATGCTGAACGTACCCATCATGATCTCTGGTCCCTCCTGAACTGTCTCTGTAGCCACATTATTCACTGTTGCCGTATAAGCTGTAGACTTCTGGTTGTTGTTCTGCTTGTTAAACTTCTCTGGACAATCGTATGAATATGCCCCTTTCCCACAACGGAAACACCTTGTAGGAGTGTTAGAAGCACTTCTTTTCGTGGAGGTAGCATTTGAGTTCCCTGAGCGAGGTGTCTGCTGACCATGCTGCTGTTGGTTATGGTTACGTTGTTGGAATGGAGGACGTTGGTTCCTACTCTGTGACTGATTCTGGAAACGCTGGGGTTGCTGATTGCGGTTCCACTGACTAACTGGTCCCTAGAACCTCTGCTGATAGCCTTGCTGAGAACTGAAACGCTGGCGGTTGTTGCTCCCAGAACCTTGTGCCAGCATCAGTCTCTTCTTATCCTTACCCTTACGCATATTATCAAGCACGATAGCACGATTCACAAGAGCTTGGAAGGTAGGATAGGTGTTTCCTGCCAGCTACAACCTGAGTTCATAGTATATGCCTTTCATAAACAAGCGCTGCTTATCAGCATCTTCCCTGACATCGTTTGGAGCATAGCGAGCCAACTGTTCAAATGTGTCATGATATTCTGCCACAATCATGGAGCCCATCCTGAGTGATCTGAATTCTTCTTGCTTGAGCTCCATCATTCCCTCATTTATATGTCGAGCTCTGAAGTCCCTACAGAATTCCAGCCATGTGACAGGAGGAGCATTGTTGGGACGAGCAGCTTGATATGACTCCCACCATGTTTGAGCTGCCCCTTGAAGCTGTCAAGAAGCATACAACACCTTCTCCAAGTCATTGCACTGTGCTATGTTCAGTTGCCTCTCCACAGCACGTAACCAATCATCTGCCTCTATGGGATCAGCTGAGTGTGTAAATACCGGAGGTCTTCCCTTCATAAACTCCCCACGCTTATCCCTCAAATGAACAAGTGGTGGTGTTGGTGGAGGTTGCTGCTGTAGGTGCTGCATGAAAACGTGCATCATCTCATTTTGAGTTTGCATGAGTTCCTCCACAGTGATTGGGGCATTGCCACCATTGCCATTGCCACGGCCTCTGCCCCTGCCTCTTCCTCTTGCTGCCATCTGCATTCCAAGGTATATAAACACATCTTAGTAATGTCCAACATGACAATTACAAGAGTTAACGGAATCTGAAATTTTCTGGGTAACATCCAACATCAGCAGATTGGAAATTCAATCATATCTCGGGTTCCTGAATTCAAAAGGATATATGCTGTACACCGTTGGAAAGATAAAGAAATTGTCTACAACTTTCATTTAGATCATATTAACATATTCCAGAGTTAGGTTAATCAAAAACAGAGTACAACCGAAACTGTTCCAGAATTCCAGACTGCGCAGAAACTTCAACTTTAAACAGTCATAACTCACAGCTCATAATATATAATATGGTCATTCTTGCGGAATTGGAAAGATATGAAAGTCTACTTGTTCGCAGAAAAATTTGATGAACATTGCACGAACAGAATTTGATTTATACCAGAATCTTTGCAGACTGCTCCAGAAAAACAGCGAAGGACAGAAACAGGATATGACCCCAAACCACTATTTATTCATGTTCTTACTTAAGGTTCTTAACTAGGGAACTTGTGGATATGCCCACAAGGTTTCATCACTCATTACAAAAATCCAAATCAAGCATAAGCATAATAACAAACCAAACCAAGCATCAAAAGTTCACACTTCAAGCATTGACTCAACTTGCGGTACTAATGTTCTCTTCCTATTATGGGTGAAGATCCTATAACTCCTATTTCAATGACGTTAGAAGGTGGTAAGAAAAGTTCTAAAAGCATATCAAGCAAGGAGTGGGGATGAGAACAAGTCTTTAAAATAAGCAACAAGGTGAAGATGAATACCAATGGAAAGGATATAGTATAGGAGAAAATATGAAGGTTTATAGAACAAGGATTTTATAGCAATTTCAAAACCTTAAGACGGCCAATTTCTAACTAGGCTTGCGTCCGACAGTCAACAAAGCTTTGATACCAATTTGTCACACCCATATTTTAAGAACAAAATAGGATGCATAAAAGACTCATATGTACCCCAGAAACAGTCGCACACATAAGTAGACAAATCTCAAATGTACCATTGCAGTGTTTATTACATAGCGGAATATAAAATATCACATAGTCTCATACAAAAATGATAGCATGAAGTAAACAACGCTCTCGACGGAAGCTCCACACAGGGACACTGTTGACTGGTTGACTCCAAACCTAGTACTCATAACGGTAATCCTCATTCTAGTCATCTTCATTATCATATCCTGAGGTGTTGGGAAATTGCAAGAGTGAGCACATATCGTACTCAACAAGTATAACCAGGGGTTCATGAGGCTCAAATAGCTGACACTGGTTTGACTGCATTTAGCTTTTAATAGTGGATAGCATGTCCATAATTAAATAGCAAAAGTCAAGGCAGCATAAATAACCCAATAATCTCATGATCAGTTGTAAGCATATTTGACTCTTAGCATAAACGACAATCAAATGAACATAATAACATAACAAGTTCATCATCTTAATGTAGATGTCCCCAAGGCCACTCCTGACCGTGAGCTCGTCTAGTATACCAGTTTTACACTCTGCAGAGGTTGTACATCTTTACCCATGAGTCATGATTTACCCTTTCGCCCGAGGTAGCTAGTCTCCTAACCCCCTTCCTAGGGAGGTCGGCAGGGATCACTATGAAGCCTTTCAAAAGTTCGTCTAACATGTTAGGGCCGTAAGGTTTCCTTTGCGCGTAGATATAGATACCCCCCTTCCGAATGGCACAATGACGCGCAGCCTATACACATAGGGACAGGGGCTCACACTATACCCAAAACGGTTCAGCCCCTCCGCCCTTTCGGGTAACCTCTAACAAGCTAGAAAAGGTCTTCATACTGAGCTAAAGCCAGAGCCATTATAGCCCTCATGGTTGCACTGTTGTCCCGGGTGATCACGTACAGACTAGACAAGATCTCATACAGTTATTTGTCATTCTTTTATGTCCATTGCATAGCTAATAATCATCTTACAAGATCATGGATTATATCAAGCACTAGCACATCTACACCAAATGCATATCAAGTAGGTAACAAGGAATCCAGATAACAATCATCTATGATTTTGCTAAGGTCGACAAGGTGATAGCATGCATATGACATATATGTGTAGTTAATAGTGAATAGGTAACAAGGATGATCCCAAGTTATACTTGCCTTGCTCAAAACTCTCCTAAGCTTGCTGGTGCTCAAAGGCTTGGTCTTGCTCACCAACGTACGGCTTGGTCTTGCTCACCAACGTACGGCTCACCGTCTATTCCCAAACATCAATCAACAACACGCAATCCATTGGAGATAATCATACACAAAGCAAAGAAGATATAATTAGAATATTACACCAAACAGTGGTAAAACAAAGATAAAAGTTTATAAAAATGTTCTACGCAGTGCTACGATCACACAAACGTAAAGTTCACGAAAATCGGAATTAAAACGGAGAAGTTATGCATTTTTCAATATTTCCTATAGAGAAATAATTAATTAAATGTTACCAGGAAATTAAAAAGTTTCAAAACAGTAAACTAATACTTCTAACATGTAGAGCTCGTAAATACGAATCTAACGAAATTTGAATGGACAAAAACGGAGTTAAAATAAATATTTTATGAGCATTATAAAATCGATGGCAAAATTGTAAATAACCGAAAGCGTAATCTGACTCAGCCGAAACGAAATACGTTTTCAAAAACTAAGAAGCGTAAACTGAGGAAAACCGCAAAGGACCGCGGGTTTAATACCGAAATCTCCAGGGGCTCTTTATGAAAAACGCAGCCGAAGGGGTATGTTTTATTTTCGGCCCTTAGATCTCGATCCGACGGTCACGATTCAACCAGGGAGAAAAGGGCGGCGGCCGGCCGCCGGCTGTTAGCTCCGGCGCGGTGGCGCCATGGCCGGAGCCCTTGAAGCTCACCGGCGCCGCTGATTTCTCTATTCTGTGCACCAAAAACAGAACCGAGTACATGGAAACATAGAGAGGCTTCACGCGAACTCACCACAACACTTCACTCGAGCGAAGAGGGGGCAGGGAGGGCGTGCCTCGACGGCGGATGGAGCTCGACACGGTGAGATCCCGGCACACCTCGACAGGTGCGGCTAGGGCCCTAAACTTGCGTCGGGGATGGAAAACAACACACGGGGGCGACGCTGGGGGTTTTATAGAAGTCGGTTTTCGCGTTAGGCAAGGAAATCAGGCTCTACGGATTCGATTCGGTGAGGGATCGTTTCCTGCTCGAGCACGGCAGGGAGGATGGAGGAGGAGGGCTGACGTGTGGGGCCAGTGCGGCAGAGAGAGAAGGGATGGGGCCTGCTCGCCAGCCAGAGAAAGAAAAGGGGGAGGGGGATCAGCGCGGTTGGGCCGACTCCTGGGCCGAGGCGGGGGGAGGGAGGGAAACAGGCTGAGGGAGGGCTGGCTGGGCCGCCTGCTGCGGCAGCGCTGGCTTCTTTTTTTTGTTTTTCTTTTCCATTTTATTTTTCCAAAGCCTTTTTCTAAAGAGAATTTTGAATGCAAAAACAAATAAAATAAAAACAGAAACAACACACAAAAACACCATGCTCCAGCATGAATGCAAAACCATATTTCTAAACTTATGATGAATTTTAATTTTCATAAAATTATTTATTTGCTAGATTCAAATGCTCACGAAAATACTTAAATAAAACAAATTAAATCCTATTAATTACAAATCAAATTTTGGGTGTTACAAAGCAGCTGTTGGACGGTTGCGTGCGGAGATAGAGGATCTCACCACCAAGGCCGAGGAGGGGCCGTCAAGGCCGGGGAGCCGCGCCCACGATGTGAAAGGGGTTGTCGTCGTCGCCACCGCTGCTAGTGGGGAAGCAGCATTCTAGGACCAAGCCAGTAGGGGGGACGCCGCCGGGAGCCGTGGTAGGGAGGAGGCGTCGCCGACGGAGGATGTCGCCAGGGGAGGGGTGCGCCGCGCCGAGCTGAGCGCCACAGACCCATGACGGCGAACTCGACTGCCTCGTCCTGGGGCTGCTGCTCGACGGGCCACCAGCACTAGAAGCCGCCCGGGCTCCTAGCACCGTGCCGTGAAGGGCTGTCGCGGAGGCAACGCGTCAGCGATAAGGCCAGATGCCGGACGGAGCGCCGCTGTCGAAGCAGAAGAAGGCCTATCGCAGGACGAGGGCGAGAAATTGGGAGAGTGCAGGACTTGGGGAGGAGATGGGTGGCGTGGAATCAACGGCGTAGAGTGGCATCGCAGGGAAAATGGAGGGCAACAGCCATCGCGGAATCAACGACGCCATCGCGCGAGGGGCGCAGACGTTTCCTAAAAGGGAGACGTAGTTGCAGGTGAGGAGGCAGACAGACGAACCAAAAAAAGTTGCACTAAAAATATTCCACACTTTGGTCTTTTTAGTTGTAGCAGATTAGTTAGTCTAGAAGGCGGGGGTATCAGAATTAAAACCCAATAGTCGATGCTGTTATGCAATTGAAACTTGCCATTTGTTGGAGTTTGCCAAGTCCCTAAACGTTTTGCCAAAAGAAAAATAAGTCCATCTCCAAGTGTTTGGCATTTTTGACTTGGCATTTCCAAAAATAGTAGACCCAACTATTTTTGTCTGGGAATCTTTCATCTTCGCGGGAAATTCTCTCGCGCATCGCGCGGGCGCTTTTTTCGCGTGCAATTCCTTCGCCCGTCGCCGCCAATTCTCTCGCGCGTCGCGCGGCCGTGTTCATCCCGCAAGTCCACATCGCCGCTTGGTCCAGGGCGTCGAGATCCGATCGAGGCAACAGTCCCAGGTAGCACTGCGGCATCATGGTCCCTAGGCTTCCGCAAGGAGGGCTTCGAGGTCGCCAAAAGAGGTCGCTGCTTGATCCAGGCCGGCGACATCTGCTGGAGGTAGCCTCACGTTGCTGCAAGAAAAGGAGGCGGCGATGGATCTCCTTCGTCCCCGCGCGAAGAAAGGAGGCGCCGCGCGGGGGAAAGAAAAGAGTCGCGCGTGGGGAGGAGTCGTCTCGCGGGAAACTACCGCGACGTGGGGAGTATGGGCACGACAAGGAGTCTAAGATTCTCGGGATATTAAAATTGCCAAGCCATTGCGCCTATGCAAAAATGGTAAGTTTGGTCCATCAAATGCCAAGTTTGCCAAAATACATAAGTCAAATGCAAAATTGTTGGAGAGTAATTTTTAAGATTTTTGGCAAATTTTAAGAATGCAAAGTCCAATTCTATAACTGTTGGAGTCCAAGGTTCTGCATTTGAGGTTTGCATTTTAATAATTTGCCAAAAAGCTCCATAAAAGGTATCCAACGGTTTTGCATATAGAGTTTGCAATTTGGGCAACTTACCAAATGAGGGAGCAAACTTTGCAAAAATGTCAAGTTGTGGACGGCTTTGCAAACCCGATCGCGCGAGCAAAGTCATGCGTGAGGAAAGCGCGCGCCTGGAGACCTCCTATTTTTATCCTTTGTCAAGTCCAAATGTCAATTCGCTTGGAAATGATCTATTTTTATCCTTTGCATTTTGTTATGGGAGTTTGCAAACAACTACAAATGCCAAGTCAATTTGCCAAAGTCTTTGAAAATGCTCTTATATTAATTTTCAAAACAAAAACGCTGGCATTGTGAAAAGTTAAGCCGAGACTATCTATTATTTCCCTTCCCCCTAATTCTAAATTATAGGACGTTTTTCCCGTTCTATAATCAATAGCATTTACTAAACACTTAAACATATATATTATTATATCTATATATAAGTAAAAACAATATATAGAAAAATAAAATATCTTATAATCTTAAACAAAAAGAATTATATATAAATAGACAGCGTATGGAATGAAAACCAAGCTTAGTGCAAACTATACAAACTCTAATTAAGCCCACAGAATTCTAATGTGATAGCTAGAGAGAAAGGTGGGTTAATTTGGCACTTAAACCACCCTACTCATCCCATCTAATCCTAGGTTTCGTTCCGTCTCATCGTGCGCAGTCCGTCTCCTCGCGTGATCGGCTTGTCTGCGCGTTGCTGCCACCGCCACCTCGCGATCCCGCCATGGAGATGCAGGACAAGGCGCAGTCCAATGCAGGAGGAGGAGCAGCAAGAGATAGCTCCATCATGGACTCGGCGTCGGTGGGCATGAAGATCGGCATCTATTGGTGAATTACTTCATTCTTATTGGCTACAAATACAATTGATTTACTGATCGTCAATCATTGTTTCTCCGTGTCCAGATTATGTAGCTCATTATCTTGAATCTCATGCAGGTAGTAGTCTGTACAGAAAAAAAATATAAGATACAATGAAACTTCTATTGAATAAAGATGGTTAATTGAAGTATCCCAATAGAAAACAATTGCACTTGCACATATCTGTCTAACCTATATAATCCTGATCCTTAAATATCAACAGGCTGCCGCCATGGAGACCCCCACTGCCGCCATGGAGACCGCCGCTGCCGCTGCCCCCATGTCTTAGCTTGCCGTTGATCCCATCATCGCCGATGATCACGCCGTCATCACGATCGATGCGGTCGACGCCGGAGTTGGAGCCCACCTTAAACAGCCATGCACACCTAATCCCACTAGTACACAGATGCTCTAAGTCGGCGGGGGCAAAAACTTTGCACAGGCGGTTTTAGTTATAATGCGCCTGTGTTGTAAATTTGTACAAACAGAATTAAAAACTGCGTATATAAATAGGTCAGTATAGGCGGTTATTGTAAGAAAACCGCCTATGTAAATGGTTCATTTATACACGCAGTTCAGTTACGTGAACCGCATGTGCAAATCTATTAACACAGGCGGTTCACGTAACAGAACCGCCTGTGTTAATAGATTTACATTGGCGGTTTCTTAAGTTAAGTAAACCGCTTGTGTTATTCTTCATATAAATACCCCCTACCACTTTCTTCCTCCTCGGGCAGAACTGCAGCTCGCAGCCACCTTCTATTAGAGCCCATCTTGGAGATCTAGATTTTCCAAAATACAAGGAGAAGGTTTTGATCTTTATTTCTTGGAAGGAGGTGGCTAAGAAAGGTTAGTTGATGCCTATAATGCCTCTTTTTGTGCCCTCTTTGCTCAATTTGAGCTACTTTTTGGATCTAGGGTTTCACCATGAGAGAGAGGGTAGAATAGCTAGGTATGGGCTATATTTGCTCAAATGAGGTTGCTTAAGATGGTTAGATGATGTCTCTCATCTCTTCTTTTCTATATTTCCTTCTCTAAATAGTGAATCCAAGAAATATATATGTAGTGGTTTCCATGAATGGTGTTTCCATGCTTGGGAAGAGAGAGAAAGATAAGTTTTTTTTAGTTTTTTAAATTATATTGTTTAGGATGTTATTTTTTATGTAAATTTGTTTTAATTATCCAATAAGCATTTTTCATGTATGAGGTTGCTTAAGATGATGCTTCTCCTCTCACCATTTCCATGTTTCCTTCTCAAATCTATTTTAGTGAAATAAAGATATATATTTAGTTTCCATCAACGGTGTTTTTCTATCTTGTCAATTTGATTTAGTTGTTAGGTGTTCTTTTTTGAATTATTACTTAGGGTTTTGTCTTTATTTTTTATACTTGTTCTATTTTTTTCTATTTGATTTAATCGTTAGGTGTTCTTTATATTTTATAACAAATATTTCTAGATAATATTTCAATTAATTTACTAATTTTTCAACAGCTCATGATGGAGAGGTCCTTATGGATGTATAACTTATCAAGACTAGATCCATCATATATACCCGAGGTGCATAGGTTTTTTGATGTCGCTACGAACCATGCTTTGAGAACAAAGACGAAGCACATATATTGTCTATGCTACGACGGTAGAAATATTGTTCTATTCGAAGATACTGAAGTAATCATTTCTCATCTAGTCTGCCGAGGATTTATGAAGGATTACTTGATTTGGACAAAGCATGGAGAGGGTAGCTCGACGCCCTATACAGTTGGGGACCCAGCAAACATCGACACTGATGGTCTAGGCATGCCTGGTGATCAGTTTTGTTTTTCCACGACACACCCCAGAGTGAACATGTTGTGCCAAATGTTACCACTGGTGGATTTGCTAGGGGAAATGATGGTGCCAAAACTCATGCCTTACCAAATGATACGGTTGCGAAAGATGCAGAATTCTTGGAGGCAATGTTGCGTCGTCATACTAAACCATCAATGTTATTAATGAAAGGGATGGAGGCCTTGAAGAAGGCTGCAGAAGAGCCTTTGTATGATGAGTCTAAGGGTTGTACCAAAGAGTTCACAATGTTGTGAGCTGTGCTAAAACCGTTGATGGCAAAAACCAGGTATGGTTTGTCTGATGCTGGATTTGATGCGTTCTTGAGTATTATCGGAGATATGCTTCCAAAGGAGAACAAAGTGCCTGCTAACATGTACTTTGTAAAGAAGGTGATCAGTCTGCTGACTATGGGTGTCGAGAAGATCCATGCGTGTAGAAATCATTGTATCCTATACCGAGGTGATGATTACAAGGACTTGGATAGTTATCCAAAGTGTGGTTCAAGTCAGTACAAGACAAATAAAGACTATCGAGAGGATTGTGCTGCATCCATGTGTAAAGTAGGGAAGAAGTGAATGAAGGCCCAAAAGAACACCCAACAAAGTTCAAAACCCACGAGCAAAGATAAAGAAGAGGTTGACTATTATGCGCAGAAAAAGTTCCTACTTTAGTGATATGGTACCTTCCAGTGGTAGATCGACTAAGGAGTTTGTTTGCTAACCCTGAGGATGCAAAACTTATGAGTTGGCATGCCTCTGATGAGCACAAAAATGATGGCAAGCTTCGCCATCCAGCCAATGGAAAGCAGTGGCAAGATTTCAATGACAACCACCAAGACTTTGCCAGCGAACCAAAAAATATTAGGTTCACGCTGAGATGAGCAGCAAGCATAGCACATGGCCGGTGATTCTCACAATCTACAACCTCCCTACAGGGTTGATGCAAAAGCGAAAATACCTTTTACTAACCATACTTATCTCTGGACCAGTCTAACCTGGAGTTGACATGGATGTTTTCTTGGAGCCTTTGATAGAGGAGATGAAAATGTTATTGGGAAAAAAGTGTTCAAATGTTGGACGAGTATCGCAAAGATTCATTCACGCTGAGAGCAATTATTTTTGTTACGATCAACGATTACCCTGCTCTCTTTATTTTATCAGGGCAATTCAAGGGAAAGGTTGGTTGCGTGGTGTGCATAGATGGAACCCATTACATGTCCCTTAATGCATCTAAGAAGATAGTGTACATGAGGCAAAGACGCTTCTTATCAAAAGGACACAAGTACCGCCTGAAAAAGATGGATAAGTACTTTGACTATAATGATGAAAGGAACTCAGATGCACCATTAGGTAATAGCAAAGGCCAGAGTGTTTTCAAAATAGTGAGCAATATTAAATTTGTGTTTGGAAAGAAGACAGAGGACAGAAAAACAAGAAAGATGTCAAATCAACTCCAGGGGCAACATTCAAGAAGAAGTCCATTTTCTTTGAGTATTTGCCATACTGGAAAGACTTGGATATACAACACACGATCGATGGTATGCACATCCAGAAGAATGTGTTCGAAAGTCTAATTGGCACATTGCTAGACATCAAGACCAAGACAAAGGAATGACTCAATTCACGCTTTGACATGGTGCAGTTAGGCATAAAAAAAGAGCTTCATCCCGTTCTTCAAGAAAATGGGAAGTACCATCTCCCAGCAGCAAGCTACAACCTCAACATAGATGAGAAACATGCGTGTCAGTGGTTGAAGAAATTGAAAGCCCCATCTAGATTCTGCTCTAGCATACGGAGTTTTGTGTCAATGAAAGACCTAGCACTCTGTTGGTGCAAAAGTAGATCTGCAAACATAAAGGGCTAATACCCGATTTCAACGTTAAGGCGTGCCAGTCGATTTGACCTTACAATCGACAAAGGTGATAATTCGAATACTTTGGTTCCGACTACAGCGATGCGCCCGAATGCCACGGCCAAGAGGTATTCACGCAGAACTCAAGAACTCGTCGAGTATGACTCGAAGAATTCTTAAAAACTCGTAAGTAAAAGAAAATATGCGAGTTGACGAAGTCATCGAAAGTAGATGCAAGAATAGATGTAAAAACTTTGTGTATGATTGGTGGATTGTCTTCTTACATCGCTACTAGGCCTATATTTATACTCTGTCCTAAAGAGTTACAACTAGATACGACTAGGATTCTAATTCCAAATCAAATAGAACTCGTATATAAAATAAACTCTAACAATTATAGAAAACAACAATTTATCTATCCTAGACGATCGGCACACCACCATTGTCCCCGCCGACGACTCCCACGTCTTCTTGCACCATCATCGTCATCTTCATCCTCCATCGGCAATCGTCAACATCGACCGTCGGTACAGATCAACCACTGTTCCTAGACTTAACCATATCTTCCTCCTATCATCGGTATCATAGGTCATCGGCAATTTCCTTATCGGTCAATCATTACTTTTCTAGCTGTCGATCCAAGTTCTATTAACTTTCCTGATACGTGTCCAAAAACAGTGTCAACACATGCCCCCAATTTTAGAGTATAAAATTATTAATGCTCCGAAATTCACTCCTGATAATGACACCCTTTTCACAATTATTTCCTTCTGACAGCAATTAATTGCCAAATCCAAACAACATTAATTTGGGTTTACAACATGCACCTCGAATTTTTGAACCACCCGAACCAAATCTCCTAAACACCCGCTCTTGTTAGAGTTGACTGCCGATGAGCCGACCAAGAAATCTTGCACAGTGAAATATCTCCTAAAATCATGATTACTTGCTACCAAATCACCAACACAATCCCTTGATTATCGTGCAAATAGTTACCATATCCACCTGAACACCCTCGACTTTCACGGATACGGCAAAGAGATAAGTCAGAAATACCCCTATTTACTTTATCATATAAATACTTCCTTCCTCGGCACTCTTTCTTCACCTTGCCATCTTCCATCCCTAGATTCATCCTCTGACGGCGGCCCTGACAAAGAACTCATGAGCCCGTGCAACAATGGCCGTCAACTTCATCGTGCCTGAGGTTAATCCATCCTATACTTTTATAGGGCATCGGTTAAGAGCTTTCATTAGCATAGAAGAAAATAAAAGGAGAGTGGCTAAGTGGTATGATAAAAAGGTGAAAGCTAATTTGTTTGTCGATGGGGATTTAGTTTGGAAATTAATTCTACCGATTAGGACTAAATGTTCGAAATTTGGAAAATGGTCCCCTAATTGGAAAGGTCCTTATCGGATAAGTCGATCTGCCCCTGGCAACGCTTATATTTTAGAAACTCTTGAAGGGGTTGAATTTCCCAAAGCATTGAATGGAAAGTACTTGAAAAAGTATTACCCTAGTATTTGGGTCGATGCATGAAAAGTTAAATGTCGACAACAGTCCTATCGGCTGGACAAAATATCAATGTATCTGGGATAACGCATAAGGAGTTTAAATGCCGATAACAATCCTATCGGCTGGATCAAATACTGGTGTTTTCAAAAGAACTAGTAAAACATGCTACCAATGAAAGAGTTTATATATTTAGCAAAGCTTGGATGGCCGATATTGCACGCAGGCGAATCTGGTTGGCCTCCTCTATCTCTCGGGTATCTTCATCGGCAGAACCTTCTACTAGCTTCAGTTTCTTTTTCATCTGCAGTGCCTTGCGAGCTTGGGAGTCCCTCTCCTACTGAAGATTTCTGAGTACATCGGGCAATTGACTTTCTTCCTGTTGGGCCTGAGTCAAAGCTTCTTCCACTTGTTTAAGTTTAGTAAGCAGAGCCTCCCTCTTTGCCGATAGATCAGAGATTTTCTGTTTTAGTTCAACGCCCGAGGATTGTAAAGTGTTGATGCTCTTGTGCTTCTCATCGGCAGCGTGCTTCACTTGCAGCATCTCCTCTTTGGTTCGGCGTGAGCAGCTCTGTTGGCAAGGCGCTGAACGGCCTTCTGGTACTAAAGCTGGAGGCTCTCCAGGTGGGCAGCTTGAAAAAGTATCTCCTCAGCATCGGCAGGAATCTGACCACGGAGAACCTTAAAGATAATCTTGGCCGGATCAGTCATCCACTAGCTGAGCTGTGTCCTGCTGCAATAAAGTCAGTAGATCTTCTAGTTTGGACTTGATCTCCACTGATGCAATTCCGAGCGCCATTGAAGAACTTGCTTCTTCACCTTCCTCATCAGAGATGTCGAGGGTAAAGGAGAACAAGCTATCAGGAGAGTCATGTTCCTGGAAGCAAAGGAGAATGAGTTAACCAGAATAAAGTACTGATGATACAAAATTCAGCAGATCGGTTAGCTTACTTGTTTTAGAGCAATTTCTTGCCTCTGGCTTGGAGATATGGCTTGCACTATAACTTGATTGGCTGGAGCTGCCGATGGAATATCTTCAACTGAAAATGCCAGGGGTGAAGATGATGTTTATAGAAAAGTTATCGGTAATAGCTTTGTGATTGATACTTTACCTTGAGGAGGAATAACGATTGTTTGGTCAGGAGTAACAGCCGATGACGTGCCTTGATCAATTGGATCGGTGATGGAGAGCTTGGGTCTGCTTGGGTGCATCGGCCAGGTCTGCTTGGGTCTGGGGCACTGGATGAGGTGGAGATGATGGTATTGTTTGAGTCTGAGGCGCCGGCTGAGGCGGGGAGGATCGTACTGTTTTCTGCCGCTTCGGCTGACTCTTGGTGCTCTTTGGGGCTTTTCTCTTAGGGGGAGCTTGACTGGACTGGGGGGCATTGGCACCCATTGATTGAGTACCTTTGGTCTTTGCCGATGCGCCAGTTTGCTATCAGAAAATTCAAAGTTTTATGAGTTAGATATAAAAGGAGAAGAATATTGTCAGAATTTGTTAAAGAATAAGGTGTCTGGTGCAAAGCAAAGTTACCGATGACGTTCCAATCATAGCCGATGCACCCTGAAAAAATAATATAAGTATGGGATGAAATCGGTATGATTATAAAATTGAAAATTTACCTTGAAAGCCTGTGCTAGAGTGGCGGCAGCTACCTATGGAGAGGTTTTTGACCGTTTGGTGGTCATCTTCTTGAAGCGGACGCCTCAGTGCATCAGGGCTGCTAAGCTTGGGGTGTTATGGCCGATCAGAGAAACTAGAGATACCGGGAGAAGGTTGATCAGCCGCCCACTTCTACTCACTGTTGGTGCTGGATCATCGACCTGTTAAAATGAAGAAGTAAGTTGCCGATAAAATTAAAAGAGAAGAAAAGGTTAAGTATTGGGAAGAAACTTACAACGTCGTCGGGAACTTCATGCTCAGGGTCAATCATGTTTCAGTACATGTGGGCGTGTTCGTTCCATTCTTCCCACCACAACTTATATGATTGGGTAATGAAGGAGGCTGGAACCCAGACCGACAGATCAATGTCTGCTGTATCGTCATCTACCTGAAGCTGAGCTACCCTTATCCATTCGAAACCACTGGTTATTGTTTCCCTGGGCTTAACCACATCGGCATAGCAAAGTTTGATAGACAACTGACCAAAAGCTGGTTGGCGGGATAATGCCGATGGGTTGTAGAATTCATAAGTTGTGCTGGTATTCTTTCCACTGCCAAAGTTGTTCACTAGGATTGCTCTAGGAGTGATGATTGCCATCATCAAATCATCATCCTTGTTGAGTGCGTCATCGGCAGGATGAAAGGTGAGTGGGAATCTGGATTCTTCATCTTCATAAGGCATCCAAGCCCGCTGATCCCTGGAAAGACCATTATAGAATGTTTGGAAGAATCGGCTAATCTGGTTCTCATTTGCATCGGTCCTAGGAAGAACTATAATAGCTTTGCCGAAATTGAGGGGCGAGTGTGTTGCCGATTCATCCTCTGCCAGTTCATAGTCCTCGGCAATATCCCGTGGAAACTGTTGTGCGAAGAAATCCCACTGAAGGCATTTATGCATATGGGCATTGAGCCACATATTAATAAACCACCAAGGGCCTCCCAAGTTGCCGATATGCCACATATGGGCACGATGCACTCTATCACCCTGACTGGTTTGCCCACCGTAACTCCCTCTCATTTATTCAATCTCTCCCTTTATAACATTTGCTTAAGATAAAAATAATAAAAGTTCACATGCTTAAATGACATATAACGTGAGTCATGACATTTAGAGGTCAAAAGTGACATATAGCTCAATTCTTACATGTTTATGCCCATGGGTACAAATTATATAGGATGTATTTTGACTAAGTTGTTGATGAGAGTGATATAGTTCTAGGCTCATGAATCGCACCAACTCTGTTCAAGGTACTTAGAAATTTATTTTCAAAATGCATAAACCCATAGTGTTATTCACTCCTCATTGGCAAGACAATTCCTACCAGAGCCTATATACACCTATTATCAAAACAACCCTTGAGCGCAACTTGCATATGTAATGAGTTTGTCAAATCATGTCGAACCTAGTGAGAGTTTTGTAATAATCCTAAGCTCAACATCATACACACACACCACATCTTCATGGTACTTCTACACTGGAAGTACGCAAAAACCATGCTTTCCACATCCACTATATATAGATGCTCCATGTTTTAAAAGCCACATTATATCTTTCTATATGCTTGATCAAAGAGACACAAGGCTATGCAAAAATAAAAAAATAGATGGGCACATGAAGGTCCGTACAAAACAAGGAAAGAAAGAAAAAAGTAGCCATGTTTCAAATATATAGAGGGAAATTCTATCAAATAGAGGAGCATCTTAGTTCATCATTTCCATACACTTGCACATTTTGATCTTGGACTATGACACTCATCTCCTTGGATCCTTGCTTTGACTTAACAATAAGTACAATGCAAAGTATGCTACATTGTTTTCCCTACCAAGCTCCACATATGCCTAATAGATGTAGTATGTAACAAGAAGGGCTAACATCTATGCCTTGGTGAGGATTGCTATACACTTTGAGTGATTCAAGAGTGCTAGGTGAGGAGTTAGAATAACCTATGTGCTTTCTTTTTAAACTATCATAAAAACTATAAGTACCAAGGATAAAATATTGGGAGATAACTGTGCCTTAGAACTGTTCCTTTTATCAACTTCTAAAGGAAATTTGCTAGACACTACCGCAAAACCCATTTGCATGAACTATGTCGTGAATGGACTTATGATCACTATGATCTTCAACTTGTCATTGTTCACTTCTCTAACCTTTACTCGAGGATGAGCAAAGACTGGGGGTCTTCCTGATGGTATTTATGCCTAGTTTTGCACCATCATAACTGTCAACATTTCACTCACATTGTGGAAGAATCCACCAAACAAGTAGTGACATAGGTACATGTTAACGGTAGATAAGTATCATTTTTATATCAACAAGAGAATGGAGAAAGGTCTTAAAAGCAATCACAAACATAGATATAGGGGGTACACTGATAGAATTCTACAAGTTTTGGTGAATGTCTATTTCTGCAGGGGGTCATCAGGAAATGACCAAAGGAGGCCCACATGTCATGTTTACATAGAGAGAAACGAGCCAACATGTAGACAAGTATGATCTAGAAGGTTCGGGAAGCCACTAGAACAAAAAGGAGAAGGTGAGCAGAGCCCGGGCTAGAGCCAGCAAGCAGGGCGCCCGCCCTCTCCCTCCAACCAATCAGGAGCGAGTTCACAGATCATGGATAAACCGACTTCGAGGCTTAAACTTCTCCGTTAATGAAGGTCGGTTTGATTCGAGGGCTACAGTTCATCCCACCTCCCTATATAAGGAGGGCCCTACCCCATGGAGCAGGGCAACCCCTCAAAACCTAATTCATTATTTTGAGCTAGGATTAGAGCCAAGCATTCAAGAGTAGATTAGCCATGTAGTCTCTTGAGAGATTAGGGTTAGTCTTGTAGAATTAGAGAGAGATAGAGTGGAGGGAAGAGTTGTGGAGGAAGCTCCGGCCAATTGGTGTCTCCTTCCTCAGCTTGTACCTCTGGGATCAAGCTCCTTCATGGGGTTTGCTTCTAAGATTCTTTGGTGCATCAACTTCTAATACTAGTAAGTCCATTGTTATTATTGTTCTTTGGTTTGCGACTCTTAGAGTACTTTGATTCTTGGTTATTCTTAGATTGGAGTTGCATGTCATGTGTAGACGTGGTGTCTAGACACAATTGCACATAGATATCCTCCTACTAGCCAGGCAAGGATAGTTCGTAGGGAGTGACCCAATCATCCCGATGAATTTATAGCTTCCTGTCACGCTAGTTAGCACTGGTAGGACGTAAGAGCTAGTTTAGAGTACTCTTTGCAAGTACTTTAGCCTAGTTTGTTCCCTCTAGAACACTATTAGCATAGCTTACCATAGGTTAGAACTAGAACCCTTAGATGTCTTCTCTATATCCCTTTAGTTCCCTTGTTTGATACTCGGGGGTTAAGTTTAGCCTTAGTTAGTCATTGCACGCTTTCTCCTTGTGGATAAACAAATACGATACTCGAGATATCTTTCCCGGGTGAAGTGCTACTTCGGTATATCCGTGCGCTTGCAGATTATTTCTTTGATTCTTCTGTAGTGCGTAATAAATACCAACAGTAAAAATAACCTGGTTCCACATGTACATGTCATTATTTGTATGTAGGTGCTCAATCAGGTACTTCATAGGGTCTTAGAGATAAAAATGGAAGAAGTAGCAAGACTATAAGTTTTCTACACAATTATAAACATCACGAGAGCATAGATCAAGGGGAATGGAGCAAGGCTGACACCCTGGTCCCACAATGAGGGGCTCGCCCAACCCCCACAATGTGGGCCTAGCTAGTGCCAAGCTGGCACAATCCATGCCAAGCTCCCCAAGCTTAGCCTCAACACTTGGATTACAAGTACAACCCAAATCAATGATCAAGGAGCAAAGTATATGGATCAATGGACCCACAACATAGTCATCGAAGCAAAAAATCAAATGGCACTTTGGATGGCAAGTGGAGACAATAGGTGAAGGAAGTTGGTGCGACCACCCTAATAAAGTGGGATCGACCAATCCCCTAGTTATGGGACCCACACATCCACTTCAATCCACCGACATTACCAACCTTCTAGAAGGCTTGGGTGGGCCCACCTATCAGATCCAGGGGTCACTCGACCCCTGCATGTGGGACATCCAATGTCGGTTTTCTCCAAGGTGCGCCTCAGCGGATGCGAGTCTTTTTGTAAGTCTTACATTCGAGTCTGTTATAGCATTTAATACTCTGGTCTAGTTCTTTGCATATAAACCTCTTACTGAGCACGCTGTTTTACTTTGGTAAATTACTCAAAGCATTGACCATGCTTAGAGTAGTAAGATAGTATAGACGTGGTGTCTAGACTATATCTTATCAGTGTGGGTTGCTTGTTCCACTACAAGACACCTAGAACGAGAGTAACAGTCCTCTCTAGGTGGAAAGTTCCTTGTTAGTGTGTTAGGCAAGTTAACTACAGTGAAAGTCGGGCTAAGTATAGTACCGCCTCGGTAGGAGAGGAGGTGGAAAACCTCTTTAACTCGATCTACTGTTTCGGTTACTGCCCCTAGTAAGGGAGGTGGTAATCCTCACTTTACATAGAGTGTCACGACCAGATATTAGTGCAAGTTAGACCTCTCTATACCCAACCTTTATCCTTTGATCACATCCTAGCGATCTCAAACCTACTTAGTTCACTTCATGTTCCCTCCCAGTGAAGGCTACATTGACTACCGTACGCTTACGGTATAACCGTTTGCCACTTTTGGTGTCAACAATGGAGTAATGTGAGACATGCCTATTGCCATGTGGGGCTAGGCTAGGGTGGCCACCCTACCCCCAGGGCAGCCGACCTAGGTCAATGCTAGGTGGGCCTCACCTCTAGTGTTCTCTAGAATCTTCTTTTGGAGTTGCTTTTTACACTAACATCAACCATATCTTCTCCTATTTTCCTATTTAAACCCTAAAAACAAAAATATACCAAAACTCATGGAACTCTATCAGTTTAACCCCTATCCTATGCATATATTTCATTATGAGCATCTATTTCATGTTTAGTTGACAGTTAAAAGTGACACTTAATAACCGTCAACAGTGACTAGCATGACCTCGTCCTTTCACCGCATGACACATAGCATGGCACGACCTCTCCTCCATCCTGACGCCTAGAAGGAATGGGGAGATGTCGAGCTCCACCAAGAACGCCAGCTCTAACAAAGGTAGGCACGCCCCACTCACTTTGCAACGATTGAAGAGACCACTATACCTTTAGTTCGGACAGACATCACCTGCTCTCGGACTGATGTCACTAGAAAGATGAAGATGATAATGAAGGCCATGACAAGCCCATGTCACCCTACATAGCTGGCGAACCAACACCATGCCAATAGTGTCATCACGTCTCGCATTATAACATCATGTCACACCATACTGCGACTTGGGAACAAGACCATGATGACAGCCATGCTAGGACAAGATGGCCCTTCCTTGCAAGCCAAGTTTACTAGATTTCTTCCTCCCATAGCATCACAACCACATGGTTGAGAGAACCTATCTCTTTGTATCGTGGCCTGGCCTCGGACTATAGGGGCAGCCAGCGCACCCTTCTAGATTGGGGACGTACTCTAGAGACTTCATTTAGGCAGTACTTCTCCACTCTCCTACCTCTTTCACTCTTCTTGCATACCCCATTATAAGAACTTTAGATCATTCAACAGAGGAACACACACTCGTACTATCTCTAAGTCTAGACATGGCTTGAACCAGTATAATTTTTTGTGTCTTTGGATGTAGCATCATCTTCCTAGAGCACTGTGACATATGTAAAAATTCACTAGTCAAAGTTTTGTAGAGAAGTGCATGATTTGGTTTAGGATAGATGGCCATACTATGAAGAGGATAAACTTGTTTGCATATCGATCATCAAGTGCCACTTGAGCGATCTAACTCTGCATATTCTTGGGGCGCATTAGAAGCGATGCTTGCATTGTTCTTGGGCTGACAGGTGAATAGAAGACTGTCTAATCCTATAAGGGTAGACTATCTGCCGTCTAATTTTCAAGTAGCAAGGTTGGTAGACAGATTCTATACAAGTCAACGAGTTCGAACGATGGACTATCTGGGATTTGGGACGGACCATCCAGGATAGCTATTTGAAACTCCAGTTAGGTGAACGATGGATTGTTAAGACCTATGGCGCAGACTATCCAGGGTGACCGTTGCAGCTCCCAATAGTTAGTTTTAGCATAAGGGTAGACTATCTAGGCCCTAGGTGGATTGTTCGGTGTACAAATTCCACCACACTTCCAAATGTCTAGTTTGAGGCCTTCCTCTATAAATAGAGGGGGTGGCCAGCCATTTGGTGTGTTGGGCACCTTGAGGACTTAGTGCCCTTGTGTGAGAGTGCTTGGGAGCCCACCAACTCACTTATGATTAGTGCCAATCGTATCCGCTAAATGTAAGAGCAATTTTATTATGGTGAGTGAGATTGCAAGTGTTGACACAAACTAAGCATATGGTGCTTGTTAATCTTAGAGGTTGCCACCTCCTAGATGGCTTGGAGGCTTGTGTGCTCCATTGTAGCATTCTCGGAGATTGAGTGGTGCTCTAGAAGCGACCGCTTTGTGAGGTGTGTTGTGCTTGCCCCATGGGAGATTGCGAAGAGCAACGCTAGAAAAAGCGAGGTGTAAAGAGCGTCAAAAGGTTCAGTTGGATCAAGTGCTAGAGCTCATGGTGAGAACTCCAAGTGGGAGAGTGTGACTTGAGAGTCAACACTAGGGAGAAGATTGACGGCAACCTTGAGCTTGCCTCAATGGGGGTTATATGGTTGGCAAGACACCTAACCTCAGGATAAAATCACCATGTCAACTTATCATCATCTTTCTTTGGTTTGCAATCTCCATACACAAGCTTTTATTTACTTGTTCATTACTTGTGCTTGTGTTGTTGCTCTTGCATAACTAGTTTACTTGTGTAGCAAAGTAGTTGCTCTCCTTGCTTGTGTAGCATAGAATGAGATATCTTGTATAACTAGTTAGCTTGTGTAGCCTTGCTAGTTACATTCTTAGTTTGTGTAGCTAAGTATTTTTTTAGCTTTCTAGTTTGGCTTGTGTAGCATTGCTGTTGAGTAGTGCTAGTGAGCTTAGTAGTGAGCTTAGGCATTGTGTGCTTTGTATACTAGCATGTGTAGGTGCTCCCAGTTGTTTGAGTACTAGTTCCATTAGTTTGTATGACTTTGCTAACTAGAGTTGCTTATGTAAGCTCTACCTAGCCTAGCACCTTAGTTGCTCTTATTAGAATCTTTATAAGGTTCTTGAGAACTTAGAAAGAGGGATGTAGTCTTGAATAGACCGATAGCTTTAATTCCATATTTATTTCGGTTAGTCATATAATTAATCTTTAGAAAAGACTATTTGCCCTCCCCTCTAGTCCGTCATCTCAACCCTACACTTCTCTGGATCAGCTTCTCCAAGATTCATTTGCCCACTAGGCTTCTCCTTTTGACCAGCGGGGAGTTTCTTATGTTGACGTGCACTTCGGGGAGTTTCTTATGTTGACGTGTCACACATTGGGTGTGATGATGCCAAGGAAGTGAATGACCATGCCTCATGTCTATAGAATAGGATGACAATGTGGTGCCTCTGCGCCTGTCAAGCTCCAGGCACCTAACAGATTTTGTATCTAGCTTCTGGCCTAGCCCGAGGTGAATGTTTGCCGACACCTAGAGTTGTGTGGGCTATGGGTCTACCAGGACACCCCTTGGCCCGAGAGTCTCCTCATCTCGGCCAAGTCCCCGGGCCCTAAGTGAAGGTGGCTAGAGCGGGCGCTTTGCCTTTCTTGGCTTGCCCTTCTAATATTAGATACTCCCTCGAGGGAGGGACATCTGCGTGCTACCAAGTCATCCCTAATTTGCTAGGGGGTGCATGAGCGCACCCAGTGCGTCTAGCCCCGAGCCCTTGGTTAATTTAGAGAGACAGTTGAGGGGCTAGCCAAACTGTCGCACCTTTAATCCAAGGACTTCACATACCCCTATGTTAGACTCTTGTCACTACAATATTAAAAGTAAGGCCTCATATTAGTAAGCTCTTTGCTAAAGTCTTATTGTCAAGCTTGCTCCACAATTAAAGCCTTCCATATCCTTTGGTGTCTCTTCTATTTACTCTATGTCGGGTAAATCTTGATGAGTACACTAAAGTACTCAGGGTTCTATTCCACCTAGTTGCAGGTGAACCGCTATATCTTAGTGCTATTCTTGCCCTTGTGGAGGGTCATGAATAAAATGTCGATGGACTCAACTAATATTCGATATATCTCATTTTTGCTTTTGCTTGGAGGATATTGTTAAAGGTAGCAATGTATTTTGATCTTATCGTTTGTAACCATTTTAAAACTTTGTTGATATAACATATCAAATTTGGAAAATTGGTATTCTATTAATTATTTGTGAACTTGGTTTGGTATTATTTTCACTGCAAACTCTATGTACGTGATTTGCATTTGCTTAATCAAGTACAACCTTGGTTATAAAGTTGATTATCGATATCCTTCATGACACTTGATTAACTACTAGGTTTATATGGGTTAACATGTGAGCATGCGGTCGTGATACTTGAGTTGTTAGTGTGATAGTGATGGGTGTGCACACGAGCACACATGAGATGTGTAGCTCCCGAGCCCTAGTAGATTAGGAGGATAAGTCATGGGGTTAATCGTACTATCAAGATTCATCCAATGGTTTAGGTAACTCCTTGTTTGATTTTGAACAAGTAAATAGTCTTTTCTAAACTTAATTATGTGGGCTAGACGAATCTAATATAGAATTAAACTATTCAATCTAGCCAAGACTACACACTTCTATTTATCACAAGCACCTTATGAGAGACCCTATACAAGGTGCCAAGCTAGTGGAAGCTCCCCTACACAATTCTAGTTAGCAAGGTCACACAAACCTATGCAATGTTAGATCGAACAAGTGGCACTAGATAACAGTTATCGGTATGGCTATCTGTCCAAGACTCCAATGATGAACTAGTGCCACTAGATAGAAATTAACTAAAGAAATATACTAGATCTCTCCCTAACCTCACTTTGGACGAACAATCAAGCCTGGAAATGAGTGGGAGGTGTCCTCGAGCTCATAATATGGATTAATGGTTCATTTAGAATGCCATCTCCGTCTCTGTGGTTTGGCATGAACTCCCGGACAAAGGCACAAAGTGGGAGAGAAGACATGAGGTCGCAAGCAGTGGACGATGAGAGTGAGGTGGAATCACGAAAGTAGTGTCAAACATCGAGAAGAAAGGTAGAAGAGACAGGATCGGATAAATGGGGTTGTTAAAGTGAGCAAGGGTTCCCAATCTTTCGATATCTTCTCATAACTATCGATTTGGTGGAGTTGAGACAAATTCATCCAGCTCCGAATAACAGGTTAGCAACCAGCGATGCATGGTTGACCTCACCAAGAAGGCTAATCTTTGCCCATGAATGGAAAAATGCAAGCAAGAGCAAGAAAGAATGCAACCAAATTATAGATGTATGATTAAACTCATAAAGTTAAGGTCTCACAGACCGATGAATGGCAAAATTGTTCTTGACAGGATAATCTAAGCAAAACTCTAACACTAAATGTGTGACCATGGGCCACGGCAATTAAAGAAGACCCTAGGGTCATGCAAGACCCCTGGCCATGCAGCAGCAGTAGGCCCACGTACCAGGCGCCATCTCAGGAGGTATTTCGGCCATGCAGTGGTAGCGCGCACTCCTACAAGGGCATCTATTCGACCTTGTAGTGGCACGACACCAAGTGCTCCTACCAGGTCGTCATCGCAGGAGGCATTTTAGATAGGTTCCATATTTATGGCATGTAGTTCCTTTCCCATCTCCATGCCTCGGTGCATTCCATATTTAGACCCATATTTAGCTTCCTATTGCTATGGCATGTAGTGCTTTCCATCTCCATGCCCCTGTGTATTCCATATTTAGACAGATTTTGAACTTGATTTGTTTTGATCATTCCCGATGACTCTAAATGAATTTGGACCTGCTACCGGTGCCATTGGAAAGGTTGTCTTCTTGGCTTTCTGCACATATAAAGTACGCCCAAATCTGAGCCCATATGTGACCTAGGCGACCAGTTAACACAAATTGCTCCTAGGCTTCAAAACATACTCGAAGTCAACTTGGTTTGGGGGGCCGTCTTGATTAGGACACCCTTGCTGGTCCTCATTGCCTACAAACCCTTCTCCAAGCATCTTATTGTCCTCTCCAAGGTTCCTAATCATTATTTAATCACTAGTTAGCAATCTATTCTCAAAATCGTAATAAAGAAGTGCTTAGGAACGAGCTCACCTCTAGATTCAATTGTCGCACGCGAGCTCTTGTGATTGGAACTTGAAAGATCAACGAAGGAGTGTTATGTGTATCCAAAGGAGTGATATCCTCATCAATTGTTGTGTTGAGCTTGATCGTTGGAGGTACTAGATAGGCTACTTTGTTCCAAAAGCCTGGCCGCACCTAAGGTTGCAACATCCCTCCTCTCTAGCCTCAAATCCACCACTCCTTAGAGCATCTCCAAGAGTACCTAATATTTTCTTTCTAATATGAAGTTTTAAAACTCCTAAAAAAGTATTGGAAGGAATAAAGAAGGCTATCTCCAAAAGTTTCTAATAATCCAACCCTAAAATATAGAAGACAATTTTACATAAAAAATCCTATACTATTTCTAAATTATCCCACCACTTTTTATATTCTTTCTTGTACATTTGCATCAGAAACCCTTTGCCACTCTTTATTCTATCCACACCCTTCCCCTTTAGATTAGTCGACAAAAACACATGGAAGAGAGGATATACGCTACTCTAAAGTGTGTAATTTTACACAGAATGGGGTAACTTTTCCTAAGTTCTAAAAGATTAAGAGGATGGATTAGAAGTTATTGGAGAGAAGTTTTTTCTCATCTTACTAAAAACTAAGGATTGAAGGGATTTAGAAAAATCTTGGAGATGCTCTTATAAGCCACAAGCTTTATTGCAATCACTTGGAGGAAGTTGTTGAAAACCTAAGGGAGCCACAAACAGTAGCAACTACAAAGAGAGAGTGGCCACAGTGTTTACTCGAGTGTAGACATGCACAGGGCTTGATTAAGGCATAGGAATAGGCGTGCTTGGTGTGGCACTATGGGCATGGCCTCAAAAGTGTTCTAGCACGCGGCAATGCTCGTACAAGGCTGTCACAGAAGATGGCCAATGCCATGGTGGGATGAGCAAGCACTCAAGATGTCCATGAACGTGTGGCATGCACTTGATTGAATTTCTAGATATGGTTATCCATGTTGCTTGTTTGGTTAGATGGATAGGGTAAACCATTTTTTCGTTTGTTAGATGAATAAGAATAAGAATACTTAACTGGTTGTATCTATATTATTTAAACAATAACCAGTTATAAACTAATAAATATGCACTAACACTCATTTTGTTATGATAATTACTAATTACAAGTTAAATATGTTAATTAGCACCGCCATTACCCTAATTGGCATACAAAACATGCATATTCACACTTATCAAATATAATATTGCTATCATAATTACAAGTAACAATATCACAAACCAATAATCCATAATTTTTTTGCTAATGACAGATTACAAAACATGGATGAACTCGCTAGGCAATTTTTTGGTGGCAGGGATACCAACACCTATATCTATATCCAACTCGTAAGCGAACCAAACATCCCTTTTCCATGAGGATATCCATCAAACCAAATGCACCTCCAAGAGATGCCAGCACGCCCTTTGACAGCATCTATTGGTGATATGATATACAAAAGGCCTAGATATATATAATTGCTTCTGGCATACCACATGGACCATCCATCATAACCACAAGTCCATAGCAAATTCTCAGTAATGGAGCTGGACACTGTTGCATTGATTTCACATATAATCAGCGATGACAGAAGACAGTGTATACATAGGAAGCAGTGAAGATGAACATCGTGAAGATGAAAAGGTAAACTAATTTCCAAAACCAAGAATAGCATTTGCGTGCAGATATATGGTTCACGGCATGCTTTATATCAATAGGTAAATACATGGACAATGCAGAACAAGAAACGATAGTGTTAAAAGGCTTCAAGAGATTAACTCTGCAGGGGGTGAATCAAACAAGAGTAGGGTTTACCATGGTCCCAGTGGGGCATATTGGAACTTGTTCAGCCTTCTTACAGAAAAATCATCTAGGCCCTTGCATGTCATGAAAAATTGGCATCCATGTAGCTTACTCCAAGTGACATTCACCATTTGCATCAACAAGGCTCAGGATAGAAGGGTTCTAGTGAACCCCAAGTTTTTCCCACCTTTATTTTTGTGCGCAAAGGTACTGAAATAAAGCAAACAACAATTCAGTTTTAGCTTGGTTAGAGCATCTCCAAGGGCTCCTTAAAACAAGACAAAATATGTTGTTGGACATGCCAATTGATGGCTCTTTACTGGCGGACACATATTTTCGAGCGATTTCTGTTCTTGACAAATAGATATAAAATCATATATACCATAAAATCTTCTAGGCTCTACATGATGAGAACCACACAGTAAAATATTAATTTTCACTGAAATGAATATTTTGCCTCTCTTCATAAATAAACAAAGTTAACAATGGTTAATTTGTTCATGTATTTGTAGGACACTAAAAATCATAAGATTACGTACATCACCAAATCATGACGATGCTAAAAGTATCAGCTCAAAATAATAAAGTTTCATATATCAATTAAGCTTGACAAGAGATATATCTATAACTCAGTTATGGTAAACATACCATTATGAACTTTATTATTTTGAACTGATATTTTTAGCATAGTCATGATTTGGTGATGTACATATTCTATAATTTTTCCAAAATTTTTAGTGTCCTACAAATACATTAATAAATTAACCATGGTTGACTTTGTTTATTTATGAAAGAGACAAAATAATCATTTTCAGGGCAAAACAATATTTTACTGTGTGGTTCTCATTATGTAGAGTCTAAATGATTTTTATGGTATAATTTTGAGGGCACTTATATGATTTTATATCTATTTAATAAAAATATTTTGTTAGGTACGGTGTCCACCAACCAATTTGTCAAGAACTAGAGTGTCTTACAAAAATCGCTCAAAAATAGGTGTCCACCAGTTAAGAGCCATCACTTGGCATGCAAATTTTGCCTTAAAACAACTCCCTAACTCTCTCTCTCTCTCTCTCTCTCTCTCGCTCGCTCTCTCTCTCTCTCTCTCTCTTTTGGGGGTGAGGGGAAAAAAAGGGCCCTTCAACACTAAAGCAATTGGTGCATCTGCCACCTCAACTCAGAAATATGCGGGTGCCTTCTGCTGGCCTTGGCAGCCATGTTCCCGTGAGAGAACAGGAACACGGAATGGAAACTTTGGAATGTTATTTTATAACATGGGAATGTAAATGTTCCCGTTGGAACATGGGAACGTGAAACGTGGCCATGTTCCTGTTCCCAGGCTTCTAAGTTCTATGCTCGCTATCAGTGCCCCCTTCATCGCAGTCCTTGCATGGTTCCCCCACCCCCTCCAGCCCAGGTTTCGAGTTTTAGGAGGCTAGCTGTTGAAGAAAGGCAGAAATAGAACTTCCAATTCATTTTGTTCACTTGGCATAACTATTAGATTACCAAGTAATTTTAAAGAGCATTTCAAGATGTTTCTCACGGACCGAACATAAGACAACCACCCAAGTTTAGATTAAAAGTGATACCCAATAGTGAAGCTGCTTCTTCCATACATATCTGTAACAGCCTTCCAGCCTGTGCTACCATGCATGGAACAACTTCCAATACCAACTCGTCATGCACCTACAAAGAAAAAAAAGTAGTTACATTCAACCATATTTGGAGCCAAACAGAGAAAAACTCAAAACGAAAATAAGTATCATGCAAGAGTCTTAAAAAACCTGCAAAATAAGGTGACACTGGCCACCAAATTCTGAAAATTTTCTTGTAACTTCATCTGTGGAATCAGTTGCCCTAGTTCTGTTGGTAATTACTGAATGAAGTCTAATCATAGCCACCTTGATAATATCAGCAGCAGAACCCTGGTAACATATGCACATTAATCATATAATCAACAAAATCGATCATATAAAACTATGTGAGACACTGCTATATTACCTGGCAAATAGAATTTACAGCTTGTCTCTGTGCTTTAGCTTTCTCTTTGCTATTGCCAGCCGTTATTTTTGTAAGAAAACGTCGGCGGCCCAATAAAGTCTCCACATATCTGAGAAGTGATAATGAATTAGAAACTTCTTTGATGTATGCCTAGCTGTATCATCTATATTGTGGTCCCCTGTTTAGTATCAAAACGCCTACACAATTTGTTCAGGACTAAAAGGTTCAAAGGCACTGTTGTAGTGTGCTAGTTGGAGAGAGAATTAGGGACCCATTCTTCTGTCTCCACTGGCCGTGCCCAGACATACACCTCTAGTGCTGCACAGTCTTCACCAGGCCAATGAGCTCGCGCTCGTAGGTGGCAAGTTTGGAAGGCTGGGGCACCATGGACAGACTGAACAAGCCGACTGGACAAGACCACGCCAAAACCAGCGCCCGAGGCATCGCAGTCGATGATGAACGGAGCCGTGATGCCCAACAACTGCAGCACCAGTCAAGAGGTGAGAGCCACCTCGAAGCCTCGAAGGCTGTAGCCACCACAACAGTCCACTGGAAGGCAACACGCTTGAGGGCTGTTTGTGGCGCGTTGATGACGCCATAGCTGTTGATGAAGCAGCGGTAGAAGCCTGTGAGGCCAAGCAAGCCATGCTGAGCACGGTGGGTCCATGGTGTTAGCTAGGACTGCATGGCAACAATTTTGGCTGGATCGCCATCCTTGGAGATGAAGTGGCCAAGGTACTCCACCCAACGCTCAGCAAATGAACATTTTGTGTGCTTCAGGAACAAGTTTTGCTCGCCATAGTTCTCAAGGCGTCGCCTAGGCGTCCAGGCGCCCCCCCATCGCCTTGCAGAATGGGCGCCTAGGCAGGCGCCTAGGCGAGCAAGGCGGGCGCCTAGGCGTCCAGGCACCCCCCATCGCCGTGCCTCGCCTTTACGCCGTAAGAACTATGTTGCTCGCACAGGGTGCTGAATAACACACGGATGTGCCCCAGATGTTTCGAGAGGGACATGTTGTACTTCAAAATATTGTCCAAGAACACTAGCACAGGGTGGCATAGGAAAAGGCAAAGAAACTCACTCATGGGGGACTGGAATGTTGTCAACCCATTCCTCAAGCCAAATGACATGACCACGAACTCGAAGTGGTCATGGTGCGTCCTGAAGGCCGTCTTATGGATGTTATCAGGTGCATCAGGACTTGGTGGTAGCTGCTGCAGAAGTCGAGCTTAATGAAGATCCACCTCGCGGAGCTCATCCAGCTATTCGTCCATGACAGTGACCTCGTACATGTCGGGTAACGTTTCAGCGTTGAGGGCGTGGTGGTCGATGCAAAACCACAAGAGTCATCATTCTTGAGCACGAAAAGCGCAGGTGACGAGAACGACGACATGCTCAGGTGAATGATGCCCTGGTGGAGCATGTTAGAGCACTGCTGCTCATGTTCGTCCTTCAACAGCTGCATGTAGCATCACAGGTGGACCACAATCGGACTCATGCCTGTAAGGAGATTGATCCGGTGATCCAAGCCCGATGGGTTGTCAAAGATGTCGCCGAACTCAACAAGAAGCAATTGCAGGGTCTTGAGCTAATGGCATCCTAAGACAAGCTCGTAGTCATGGAGAGGGAGCCTGACGTGCATACATGTGTGGAACACACGACTACAGCTTGTATTGCCCAATCTTCATAGTGGAGCCTAAGAAACCTTGATAACTATCATTACATGACCTGATGGAGAGGTAGCGCACTAACAATCAAAATAGCGACAGACACTAAACCTATAGAAGTGGAACAGTAGAACTAGTACCATAACCTTCGCGACTGCTTGCACCCTGGTGTCGCCTAGCTCGTAGGATCTGAGCGAGGGCGGGTCGCGCCCGTACATCATGCGGAAGGGAGTATTGCGCAGGGAGAACTGGAACGCCGTGTTGAAGAGGTACTCCGCCCAAGGCAGCCACCGGACCCATTGGCGTGGCCGATCCCCCGTCAAACACCACAGGTACATAACGATGACGCGGTTGGCCGACTCGGACTGCCCGTCGGAGTGAGGGTAGAACGCCGTCGTCATGTGTAGCTTGGTGCCCATCAATCTCATGAGCTCATGCCAAAAGGAGGATGTAAACACCGTGTCCCGATCAGAGACGATGAACTGAGGGACACCATGTAGGTGGACGATGTCGGCGAAGAAGGCTTAGGCGACGGATTCTGCCAAGTACGGATGAGCCAGGGGAAGGAAATGGCAGTACTTGCTGAATCGATCCACCA
The DNA here is from genome assembly GCF_000003195.3 of Sorghum bicolor. NCBI lineage: Eukaryota > Viridiplantae > Streptophyta > Magnoliopsida > Poales > Poaceae > Sorghum > Sorghum bicolor. The sequence continues at coordinate 37,937,820 of NC_012877.2, read as the reverse complement.
CGGTAAGGATCACCGACTTGCCGCGTACGCGAGGGAGGGCCTCCACAAAGTCCATTGCGATGTCCGTCCAGACACCCTGAGGCACCGGTAGAGGAAGGAGCAGGCCCGCCGGCTGAAGGTGCTCGGATTTGTACTGCTGACACACCGTGCACTGGCGCACCATGTCTTGCACCCGTTGCTTCATGTTGGGGAAGTGGAAGTCGCGCCGGAGCCGATGCAAGGTGCGCTGGACGCCCTCGTGGCCGTCCTCATGGACCGCCCCCATGATTTCCTGGAGCAGCAGGGAGGCGGGCGGGATGTACAGCCTCCCGGCGAAGTGAACCATGCCGTCGACGAGACGCCCAAGGTGCCTGGTGGGACCCTGCCGTGATCTCAGCCGGGAGGGCGACGAGAGCCGGGTCGTCGAGCTGGGCTTGGCGTAGGCGGTCGATGAAGTCGAAACTATGAGACACAGGAGAGACCTCGAAACGTGTTTCTTGTTAAAGTAAATTAGACAATGCTAGTGCCATAGTGAGAGTACATGAATTATGAAGCTATTATGTAGGAGTTGAATCATATTCAGCTTGTATACCCATGAAAAAACTATATGTATATAGTGCAGTGACAGGGTTAGCCTAGTGTTAGCCTAGTTACCTTTACTTTGCTGTAATTGTTTTAATTTACCTAATAGGTTCCTTGGCAGCCAAGTTGAATATGGTGCCTTGTGAACCAAGTTGCTGGTGGACAGCATCTCTAGTTTGTTAGAGTCTGTCAGGGACATGTTGGAGTGCTGTCTGCCCTCTAGGCTATATATGCAGCAGCCCCCTCACCCTTGTATTCGTGTGGTTCTGGTTTTGCAATTTCAATACAATCCAAGCGGCCTCTCTTGACCAAGCTGCCCTCTGGCAGTTCAATCTTGTGCTTGCAATCCAGTTCATGCCAACAATTGGTATCAAAGCGATTGAGAGATCCTAGGAGCCATGTCTACCTCAAGCCAGAGAGCCAGAGCAGCACAAGCTGCAGCCGCCGCCGCCGCGGGCGCCTACCCAGAGGTTGGCGCCGTGGTGAACCCAGGGGGCGATCGCGCCAGGCGCTTGGCAGCGGCAGAGGCCGCAGCCGCGCAGGCAGCACAGGCGGCGCGGGAGGCAGCAGCAGCAGCTCAGGAGGCGGCCGCCACGGCCGTGGCTCTCCGCGCGGAGGTGGAGCCGCGCGCGTACGGGCGGAGGAGCCCTGATCCGCGCCGCGGGAGCCCGTCGCGGAGCCCTGAGAGGCATCGCCGGGCTCAATCCCCGTCGCCCGCTCGCCGTCGAGGACGAGGAGGCCGTCGCGGATCTCCGGTGGTCCAGACGGTGTACAAGGATGGCGGCGCGGGTACTCCATGGCCGATGCTGACGAAGTCGAACTACCATGAGTGGAGCACGCTCATGCGACTCAAGATGCAGGCCCGCCAGCTCTGGGACGCCGTCGAGTATGGCGATCTCCCGTACCACGACGATCGGCGCGCGCTGGAGGCCATCATCGCGGGAGTTCCGCAGGAGATGCAGGTGTCGCTCGCGGACAAGCTCACCGCCAAGGACGCCTAGGACTCCATCGTCGCGGGGCGCATCGGCGTCGACCGCGTCTGCCGCGCCACGCTACAACGACTACGCAAGGAATGGGAGAACCTCTCCTTCCATCTAGGGGAGCACATCGAGGACTTCGCCCTCCGCCTCGCCACGCTGTAGCAGCAGATGATCCTCCACGGCGAGAGGAACATGGACGAGGAGCGAGCGGTGGAGAAGCTTCTTCGTGCTACGCCCAGGAAGTACGCGCAGCTCAAGATCGCCATCGAGACCCTGCTCGACTTCCAGGACCTCACCATCGAGGAAGTCATTGGGAGGTTGAAGACGGTGGACGACCTCGACGACGACCCTGCGCACGAGCCCGTGTCCGTCGGCGGCAAGCTTATGCTCACAGAGGAGCTGTGGCTGGCGCGCCAGAAGAAGAAGAAGGACGCGGGTGGCGCGGGCGGCTCTGCTTCCTCCAGCGGCGAAGCACGTCGACGGCCGCGTGGCGGAAGGAAGCAGAAGGGCAAGACCGCCAAGGGAGGAGAACGTGACGGTGGCGGGCAAGGAGCGAAGGCAGGGAGGCGCCGGCGGCGACCATAAGGCCAACCGTGACGACCTCTGCCTCAACTGCCGTCGCCCCAGTTACTGGGCAAAGGACTGCCCCGAGCCTCAGCACGAGCGTGGCGGAGCAGCTCACGTCGCGCAGGCCGATGATGGCGAGGCGGCCCTCTTCCTCGCCCACGGCTTCCTCGAGTTGGACGCGGACCGCGGTTTCTGCTCCAAGGCCGACGTCGACATCAGCGAGCCCAGAGCACGCGCGTTCCTCAACAGCGGCGGCGAAGATATGCTCAACGGCTGGTACCTCGACAGCGGCGCCACCCACCACATGGCCGGACGTCGCGAGCTGTTCTCCGACCTCGACACATCGGTGCGCGGTACGGTGCGGTTTGGCGACGCGTCAAGGGTGGAGATTCAAGGCGTCGGCTCCATCGTGTTCCAGGCGAAGAACGGAGAGCATCGCGTGCTGCAGGGCGTCTACTTCATCCCGGCACTGCGCAACTCCATCATGAGCCTGGGCCAGCTGGATGAAGGAGGGTCCAAGGTGGAGATCAACCATGGCGTGCTGCGCATCTGGGATCCACGCAGGCGTCTTCTGGTCAAGGTGAACCGCGGACCCAGCCGCCTCTACGTCCTCCACCTCGACGCCGCGCAGCCGGTCTGCCTCGCCGCAAGGAAGGACGACACCGACTGGCTTTGGCACGAGCGGTTCGGCCACCTCAACTTCGAGGCACTGCACCAGCTCGGCCAGCACTCCATGGCACGTGGACTCCCTCTCATCAAGCATGCAAAGCAGGTCTGCGACATGTGCCTCGTCACCAAGCAGCGCCGGCGGCCGTTTCCACAGAAGGCCCAGTACCGCGCCGAGGACCCGCTGGAGCTCGTCCACGCCGACCTGTGCGGCCCGGTGACGCCAGCAACTCCTGGCGGGCGCCGGTACTTCCTCCTGATGGTTGATGATGCCTCGCGCTTCATGTGGGTCGCCCTCCTCTCCACCAAGGATGCTGCAGCAGATGCTGTGAAGATGATCAAGGCGGAAGCAGAGAAGGAGAGCGGACACGCGCTGAAGGTTCTGCGCACCGACAACGGCGGGGAGTTCACTGTCGCCGAGTTCGCGGACTACTGCGCCGGCGAAGGTGTTCGACGCCACTTCAGCGCACCTCACTCGCCGCAGCAAAACGGAGTGGTTGAGCGCCGCAATCAGACTGTGGTCGCCACCGCCCGTGCGCTGCTGAAGCAGAGGAGGTTGCCGGCCAAGTACTGGGGAGAAGCGGTCGTGACGGCGGTGTATCTGCTCAACCGATCGCCGACCAAAAGCTTGCTGGGCAAGACCCCGTACGAGGCCTGGCACGGGCGCGCGCCGTCGGTGAGCCATCTCAAGGTCTTCGGCTGCGTCGCCTACATCAAGGACTTGGGCCAGTTGCGCAAGCTCGACGACCGCGGGAAGCCGGGCGTCTTCATCGGCTACGCGGAAGGGGCAAAGGCTTACCGGATCCTTGATCCGGCCACGCAGCGGGTCAAGGTAAGCCGTGACGTGGTCTTTGATGAAGGTCGCGGCTGGGATTGGTCCACTCCGGGCGCAGGATGCTCAGCAGCGGCAGGGAGCGAGTTCACCGTCGAGCTCTGGACGCCGGGAGATCAAGGAGGGGCTCCTGAAGATTCCTCGTCGGCAAGTCAAGCTCCGGGGGAGTTCGAGCAGAGAGAGCCAACTCCAATTGGGACCTCTGCTCGGACACTGCCGCCATCACAAACGGCGCCACCACGCCCTGCTTCCCCTGCGCCACCATCGTCGGCCCCTGCTTCGTCTTCGACACCAGCGGCTTCATCAGGTCCAGCTGAGGACGGTGGCCGCGTGGAGTTCGCCACTCCGCTTGAAGAAGATGAAGACCGCCTCGACACCTTCCACGACGATGATGAGCCACTGCGATACCGCACGGTGGGCAACATCTTGGGCGACGCGCCTACACCAGAGCCTCCCCCGCGCCTCTTCGCCGAGCTCCACCTGACGCACGCCGGAGAACCGGGTAGCTACGCCGAGGCCAAGGAAGACCCTGCCTGGCGAGCGGCAATGGAGCGGGAACTTGCGTCGGTGGAACAGAACTCCACCTGGGAGCTGGTCAATCTCCCTGCCGGTCATCGCCCCATTTATTTGAAGTGGGTGTTCAAGCTCAAGAAGAACGAGCTGGTCGCGGTGGTCAAGCACAAGGCCAGGCTCGTGGCGTGCGGCTTCGTCCAGCAAGAAGGGATCGACTTCGACGATGCGTTTGCTCCAGTGGCACGCATGGAGTCTGTTCGGGTCCTCGCGCTGGCGGCTCAAGAAGGGTGGCGTGTCCATCACATGGACGTCAAGTCCGCCTTCCTCAATGGCGACCTCAAGGAGGAGGTGTGTGCAGCAGCCGCCAGGCTACACCGTCGCCGGAGAAGAAGGGAAGGTCTACAGGCTGCACAAGGCTCTCTACGGCCTGCGCCTGCGGCAAGCCCCGCGAGCGTGGAACGCAAAGCTGGACGGCACCTTGAAGGCCATGGGCTTCCAGCAGAGCGCCCACGAAGCAGCGATGTACAGGCGGGGCAGTGGGCGCACTGTCCTGCTTGTCGGCGTCTACGTCGACGATCTCATCATCACCGGCGCCGAAGAAGGTGAAGTGGAGGCGTTCAAGGCTCAGATGAAGAAGACCTTCGACATGAGCGACCTCGGCGCACTCAGCTTCTACCTCGGCGTCGAGGTGCACCAGGATGCCACCGGGATCACTCTGAGGCAAACTCACTATGCCAAGAGGATTCTTGAGTTGGGGGGCATGGATGGCTGCAATCCTGCCAACACTCCGATGGAGGAGCGTCTTCGACTGAGCAAGAACAGCACAGCTGCTCAGGTCGACCCCACTCACTATCGGCGCCTCATCGGTAGCCTGCGCTACCTGGTGCATACTCGCCCTGATCTGGCCTACGCCGTCGGCTTTGTGAGTCGGTTCATGGAGCGGCCAACAGTTGAGCATCAAGGGGCAGTCAAGCGAATCCAGCGCTATCTCGCTGGTACACTTGACTTCGGCCTCCACTACACCAAGGCTCCAGGCGGCACTCGCTTCATCGGCTACACCGACAGTGACCTTGCCGGCGACGTTGATACGAGCAAGAGTACGAGTGGATCACTCTTCTTCCTCGGCAGCTGCCTGGTCAGTTGGCATTCCATCAAGCAGAAGGTGGTGGCTCTCTCAAGCTGTGAAACTGAATACATTGCTGCTTCCACTGCTGCTACTCAAGCACTGTGGCTGTCACGGCTGCTGGCTGAGCTCCTTGGCAGAGGTGTCAAGGTGGTGGAACTGAAGATGGACAGCAAATCTGCACTTGCTCTGGCCAAGAATCCAGTCTTCCATGAGAAGAGCAAGCACATCAGGATCAAGTATCATTTCCTTAGAAGCTGCCTGGAAGATGGAACCATCAAGGCTGAGCATGTGTCTACTACTGATCAGCTCGCTGACATTCTGACCAAGTCTCTGGGCAAGGCAAACTTCCAGGAGATGAGGGGAAGAATTGGCTTGAGGCAGATCATCCCCAAGGCACACAAGGCTAAGGGGGAGAATTGACAGGGTTAGCCTAGTGTTAGCCTAGTTACCTTTACTTTGCTGTAATTGTTTTAATTTACCTAATAGGTTCCTTGGCAGCCAAGTTGAATATGGTGCCTTGTGAACCAAGTTGCTGGTGGACAGCATCTCTAGTTTGTTAGAGTCAGGGCATGTTGCAATCCAATTCCACAGGTACACAATGAGGAATCTGATCAATCACAACACACCCTCTGTCTTCTCTAGGGAGCTGATGCCAGAGAAGACAACCACCTGCCAATCCACAGCACAGAAAAATGGAGGCGCAGACAAAGGCAACCTTGTAAGAAGGATGAGTGGGCAGACACTAGAAGGCACAGATTCCACGAACAGGCAGATGAACAACAAACCAATCCGCAAGGGGCAGGAACTGAACGGTAACTGTGGAATATGGGGCGAACAAGCGGCGACAATCAGAGATGGGGCAAATGAGCAACAACACGCGACGGGTCCTCCTGCATGGACTGCACAGACAAGGGCAGTGACGAGTGGACATGATCTGCAATCCAATGTGCAGGTGAATGCGGTCCTCGATGGGCCACGCACTACAAGCAGGTGGAAGTTGTGAAATAGTAAGGGTTCACACGTTAGGCCACAACTAACTGAAGAAGGCCGGTAATGGGCATAGCCGAAGGTAAAAAGAAAATTTGGTCATGAGTGGATTAGATGAACCTAAGCCAAACCCTAATCCATGGCTTTGTTATCATATGACCAACCTTGGGAATTTCATAAGACCACTACTCTAGTAGTGGAGATGACAATATATATATACAACCTCATGGGCCATATGGGCCTATAGATAGATGGGCCTTACACTTAATATGTGCAACTGACCTTAAGCGGTTGTAGTATTAATAAAATGGCCTAAACTTAAACATCCAAATACAACCAAATTATCATGCATCATATTCACCTTAAATTATTTTGAGAAGCAGCTCACATACTAATGTTGTAAGACATGATAATACATGCTTAAATATGAAATATCTACAAAGTTCAAATATGAAATATCTACAAAGTTCAAATATGAAATATCTCAAAAGTTACATCTGGAGTAACACATTTTTCATAGAGCTCATTCAATGTTAGCATCAAAATCAAAGGGGCGATATTATATATAAAGAAAGAATAAACAGAAATTGCTACCAAGTAGACTAACCCTTTTTGGCGACAAGATAACACAACTTCATGTAACCATGAGGAAACACCAGGAAATAATCTCCTAAAGCTTTGAATCTTCTGTGCAGCATCTTCAGTGCTGCACTCAAGTTGTTCTGCAAGGGAATTTGCACCCATTCCATAAAGGATGCCGTATATCAATCTTTTAGTGTTCTCTCTCTCTTTGGAAGATATCAAAGCCTCTTCTTTATCAGCCCATCTTGAAGCAATCATGGTAAAAACATCACCATCAGGTTTACTTAGAAGTTCAACCAATGTAGGATCTTTAGAAAAGTGAGCCATTAAACGCAACTCAATCTGTGAGTAATCAGCAGTTACAAATAACCAGTTCTCCTACAAAATAAGTAGATCATGACATTATCTAAAGCATTGTTACAGGAAAAATATAGTCAACTATCCTAATTAAAGGGAAAACTTAATAAATACATAAAAGTCAACGGAGGAAAACCTTGGTCGGTATGAAAAAATCACGGACATTGATTTTATGATGATCATCCACTGACATGCAGTAATCTTTATTGCTTTTCCCTGTATCGAATTCCACCAAGTGCTCAACACACTACATAGTAACAGGGTAAATCAGTAGGTTATTTCTCAATAGCTGAAATCCAAACAAAACACACAAAACATTACTACGACTAAAGAACCTGCAGATTTGGCTCCTCCATGGACAAACGGCCAGTGGCAGTTGATGTCTGAAGCCAATTACCATGTATGATGTACCTTTGTGATTGCGTGCACAATTGAGCACGTGAGCAAATGGACCACAATGTGCCATTTAACAGTTTTGCTAATGTTCTGTGTTCCTTAATTACTGGGATAATTGGGTGTTGATCCCTGAGGAAACAAAAGAATTCAAAAATATTTTAGCAAAATGGACAATTAAAGTTCTACATCGCTGGGATAATTAATAGAAGCCTAAAGAGAGAATTATGTCCAGTTGATAAGGATTTTATAGTAAACTATAAAGCCAAAGCAATTCTATGTCGAGGAAAATTTGGGGCCAAGTGAAATCAAAAGAGTGGCATAGATTTTCAATCAAAAGGAAGGCCTGCTTGGCAAGGCAGTAGTGTTGCCTTGCTACAGATCTTCTGAGTGCATATAATAGGGTCATCAGCAGCAGCCTATAAACTGAAAATAAGGTAAACAAAGGGGTGACAGTGCTACACAAAGGGGTGACAGTGATACATATGCTTCTCTTTGGCATAAGCTTTTCCAAATAAAAGATATTCTTTGAACAAGCAATGAAAATGCACGTATTTAATTAGGGATGAAAAATGAGTTAATTCCATTAACTGACTCAAAAAAAACAGAAAAAGAGTGCATACTAGCACAAAGATAATCTAAAAGCATGCCCAGAAGATGATCAAATGATAATAAAATGTCGCCCACCAGCATTTTTCTAGCTCTCATAAAGACAACATAATAAATACCTTTACTCACACAGAGCTACCACTGGACCATCACTGACTACACACCAGATATACTGACACATTTAAAAATTTTCCAAACATAATGTTGGGATCTAAAATAGCACAAGTACTTCCAAAGATACATCCAGGAAGCCACGTATCACGTATCCGTTATGTATCGGATACAGATACGTGTCTGATGCGCCCAGGATACATATCCTTGAGGTATCCTTTTTTTTTTATTTTCACAAATTAGGGATAGATGGGCTGATACATATCAGCCTTGTGGATACGGCCCAGCCCAGTAAACAACCCTTCCTCTGCCCCTGACGCCTTAAGCCTCCGTCCGATGCCCACACTCCCGCAGGCCCGCGCCTTGCGCTGCATCCCCGGTTGGTGACGCCGCAACCCCGCTTGCCGGACGCCGTCCGCCGGCCACCGGCGATGAGCCTCCGCTCGCTGGCCACCAGTGATGAGTGATAGATATATACATTAGGCAAGTGTATATTAGGCAAGGCTACATTTAGTATGATTAGCACCTGTGTATATTAGGCAAGGCTATATTTAGTATGATTAGCACCTGCCATGTACTGCATGTACAGTCAGCCATACAGGCTATATATGAAGGTCACCCCCGCCCCGATGGGTGCATGGTGTTTCCCCATTCCCTCTATCATTCTACATGGTATCAACAATCAATTAGATCCTGGCCTTCCGCTTCCGCCTCCTTTCCCTCTCCACCTCTCCCTGTGCGCTGCTCCTTCCTGCACCTGCACCCGCGCACCATGACTGCACGCCGACGGTGCTGCGGCCACTGCCACAGCCGCCGCAGCAGCTCCTGCTGCCCCACCACCGCGCAGGCCGTCGTCATCCACCCCTACACCGCCGTCAACGTGAAGACTCACATTCCGGTGACCCTGGAGATGAAAAATCCCAATTTCACCAAGTGGGCTTCCTTCTTCTAGGCCCTGTGTAGCAAATTCAGTCCTCACCGCCACATCGGCGGACCTGCTCCTCTCCTCGCTGCTGATCCAGCGCGCTTGAATCTTGAACACCGTCTACGACTCCGTTCTTGATCTTGCCATCACCGACAAGAACCAGTCTGCCCACGAACTGTGGGTGGCGATCGAAGGCCTGTTCCACTCCAATCGCGCCCCCGGGCTGTCTATCTGCTTGAGGAGTTTCACTCCTTAAAGCAAGGCGACTCGACGATTGACGAGTACTGCCAGCGCCTCAAGATCAAGGCCGCTGCTCGTCGGGACATCGGTCACACCATTGAGGACTCCCAGCTTGTCCTCAGTCTCCTCTGAGGCCTCAACATGCGCTACACTGCCACCACCGACTACATCGCCAACTCTGCTGAACTGCCATCCTTCTCCAGGGCGCGCGAGATGCTCTCCCTCAAAGAGTTGCGTCTCACCAACGATGAAAAGACCACGGCTGCCTGTGCCATGGTGGCCTCAGGCTCCACCTGCACCTCTCCAGGGTGCCGCTCCATCTCATCTGGTGTCGTCACTGGCGCTCCCCCCAAGGGCCCTAGGGGCGGCAAGAAACAGGGCGGGTGGAGTAGCCCAGGCAACGGTGCTGGCTGGCAGAACAGGGGCAACCGCCCCATGGGACCATGGTTCTGCTACAACCCTTAGGCCTCCCATGGCGGCGCTCCACCTCCAAGCAACGGCTGGCAGTAGGGCACCAGCCCTGGCGGCTGGCAACCCTATGGCGGTCAGGGTCCCATGGGTGCACGCCCGCAGGCCCACACTGTCTTCGCTACACCTCAGGCATCTCCATCCACTCCAGCAAGGGATCAGGCCGGCCTCATCGCCGCCGTAAACCAGATGGCGCTCCAGAACTTCGAATGGGTCATGGACTCTGGCGCCACCTCCCACATGCACAACTCGGATGGTATACTCCTATCTCGTCAACACTCTTCTATCCCGTCCATCACAGTTGGCAACGGTCATCATCTTCCTATTTCTTGCATCGACACTTCAATATTACCAGGCCACGCGTCCCCCTTTCCGCTTCACAATGTTCAACATTACCATGGCCGAAAGTCACTCGACGTCGACACTCGTTGACTCTCGTGCCAAGCTATCTTCCTCGGAGGGCGCTCCCGTCGACGACCCCAACACGTACCGGAGTCTCGCCGGCTCTCTCCAGTACTTGACACTCACTCGCCCCGGCCTGGCGTACACTGTGCAGCAGGTGTGCCTCTTCATGCATGACCTGCGCAAAGCTCATCTCACTGATCAGGCGCATACTTCGATACGTGAAGGGCACGCTGTCGACTGGCCTCCACATCGGCACTGGGCCTGTTGACAAGCTAATTGCGTACTCCGACGCTGACTGGGCAGGTGCCCAGACTCCCGCCGCTCCACATCAGGCTTTTGCGTTTTCCTCGGCGACAGCCTGGTGTCCTGGTCATCCAAATGGCAAACCACGGTGTCCCGGTCCAATGCGGAGGCTAAGTACCGGGTTGTTGCTCATGTGGTTGCAGTGCTGTTGGCTTCAACTTCTTCACGAACTTCACGTTCCCTTGAAAGTTGCCACAGTTGTCTACTGTGACAATGTCAGCGCAGTCTACATGACAGCCAATCCGGTCCACCACCACCGTACCAAGCACATTGAGATCGACATCCATTTCGTCCGTGAGAAGGTGGCTCTTGGCGAAGTTCGCGTTCTCTATGTGCCATCCAAATATCAGTTTGCTGATATCATGACCAAGGGTCTGCCGATTTAGCTGTTTGAGGATTTTCGGCCCAGTCTCTGCATCTGAGATCCTAACGCTTCGACTGAGGGCAGGTGATAGATATATACATTAGGCAAGTGTACATTAAGCAAGTGTATATTAGGCAAGGCTATATTTAGTATGATTAGCACGTGCCATGTACTGCATGTACACTCAGCCATATTGGCTATATATGAAGGTCACACCCCCCCCCCCCGATGGCTGCATGGTGTTTCCCTATTCTCTCTAACATTCTACAATGAGATTCCAAGCCTACAACGTGGATCCAGGCTCCAGAAACTCCCGTGAGTTAATCCCCTTCTAGTTCTCGATCTCCTCTGCTTCTTCAGTTCTTGGCCGCCTGTTGCTTGATTTCTTTGCTCCTCACTGTCTTCCTCTCCCCATTCTCTATCCGTTCTATTTCTGTAGTGCAATTAGTGATTATTGCTTATTGCTTATGCAGTAGATGGTCTCCAAATATGAGCAGTGCTAGTGCCAATGCTCGTGCTAGGGGGACCTGTCCCTTGATGAACCTGAATTGCAAGCTGTGACTTTTGGTTTGGATGCTCCGCAGGTTGATGTTGTGGATAAGGGATGACAATGAGACAAATGAGGAATAGGAACTTGCTGCTGCATGAATTGCAAGCCTAAATGCCTTTTATTAATTTCCTAAATTTGAGACAACTATATTTGCGATGTTTTATTGTTACCAGTTTTAAATTAGACCTGCATTATTATTATTTTTTATTTTTGTTTTTTAAATAGTAAACGTATCTGCGTATCGGCTTTTTGGGAAATTGCTGTATCCATGTATATGTATCCTTCCGATACCGATACACATATCCGTATCCGTGCAACTTAGCAGAAATGACATGTTTATGTTCAGAATTAACAACAGGGAAAAATGAAAAATACCTTAGATGGTCCAAGGACTGCTTGTCAGTGCTAGGATGCAGCTTCCCTTTCTCACAACCTTTTGGAACTGGCAATTTTAGGTGTACATATAGAATGTCTGCGATGTCAGCAGTAGCATTTAGAGAGAAATTCTTGCCTGCTAATCTGTAAGCTTCTTTCTCCAGTTCCTTTAGCTTTTTTGTTATAATATGCCTCGCATGGAGACAAGCATCCATGTCAGCGCCAATTCCCCAAAGTTCCATATCAGCAAGAACATTAACCTGTCAAAATAAATGCATAGAGATATTCAAGCATAATACAAGCAGAAATATTGTATTCCGATCACAAGTGTCATTTTGGATATCAACATGGGTACGAATAGGATGATTTGACTGTTATACACTAACTTATACTACTATGAAGTGTATAAAACTATAGCAAAGTTGTAATGTTTTGAACTACTTTCCAAAAAGATTCTAGTTGTGCCATTTTCAGATATTCAATCCAAAGCATCAAAGTTTAAACAAGTTAACCGCATGCAACCCAAAAATTACGTAAGAATACGAATTGTACCAACGGGGCCTCGATTGTTTCAACCAAATCAGAAAGATTTTGAGTAAGTAATTTCTTCAGAACAGTATACAAAGCTCGTGTCTGTGCAGAACGTCTACAGCATCCATTGTGTGCTGCTTTGTGCATCTGATTTCTCCATCTTCCATCACGATTTGCAGCAGCAGCAGCTTCACTATGAAGTCGTCTCTTGACAAACTGTTTATCACAAAGGATGAAAATAAAAAAAGTACTACATTATTGGGAATAGCTCAAGCATCAAAATTAACAGTTGTGTATTGCTATTGCATAGTTCATGTTAGACTAGGCACCCTATGGGCTGGCCATGGGCCTAGCCCAAGCCTATTAGGCTGGGCTGCTCAATGCTAGAGAAACTAGGAATATTACCACCTTGTCTACCCACATGAGGTGTTAGTCCTATATACTATATAATCAGCCTATGAGGCCCAATGAAATACATCAATCAATTCCTGAGACATATTCGCTCTCATGGTATCAGCCGCCTAGGTTTAGGTCTTTCCTTCTGCTGCCCACACCCCACGCATGCCGGTCCTCTTTACCATGCTGCTTCCTATGGCACCATCTCCGCCTACCCCCAAGGCTGGGGACGACACAGACGCCTCCTCAGCACCATCCAGGCTGACGCCCTCGCCCATCGCCTCGCCGAGGAGAAGGCAAACAAAGCTGCTGCTGCCACTGCCGCTCAACGTCTCGAGCGCGAACGCCAGGACGCGCACGACACTGCCCTAGCGCTCGCCCTTCAGGCTGAGGAGGCTGCAGCTGCTGCTAAGGATCGCGACACCGCCGCCCAGTGCGCCAACGAGGCCCTGGCACGCACCACCAAGAAGTGTCCAGCCACAGCTGCTGCAGTTGCACAAGAATCCTCTGGTGCGACACCTAGATGCGCACCATCGCCGACCATCGACCTCCGCACCACACTACAAACTTCCGCAGTCTTGCTGGAGCTCTCCACTACACCTTCACCCGCTAAGACGTTGTGTATGTTGTTTATCAAGTCTGCCTTCATATGCACGACCCCTGGGAGCCTCACCTTGCTGCCCTGAAGCGAATTCTTCGCTATGTTCGAGGCACTCTTCACCTTGTTCTCCTGCTGCGACCGTCTACTTCGACTGATCTTGTCGACCGGTTGTCCGGACACCCGCAAGTTCACCTCGGGCTATGTAGTGTTCCTTAGCAACAATCTTGTCTCCCGATCCTCCAAGCGCCAGAACACGGTATCAAGATCCAATGCTGAAGCCGAGTATCGCACAGTGGCCAATGGAGTTGCAGAGGCTACCTAGCTGCACCAGCTTCTTCTCGAGCTGCATGCCCCTCTCCGGCGCACCACACTGGTGTATTGCAACAACATCAGTATTATCTACATGACCTCCAACCTGATTCGGCGTCAGCGAACCAAGCACATTGAGATCGATCTTCACTTCGTCTTGTTCTGCATGTTCCCACCTCTTCACAATATGCAGATATCTTCACGAAAAAGGGCTGCCTTCTTCATTGTTCACGGAGTTTAGGTCCAGTCTAAACGTGCAGAGTGGCTGACGATTTGACTACGGGGGTGTGTTAGAATAGGCACCCTATGGTCTGGCCATGGGCCTAGCACCCAAGCCTATTCGGCTGGACTGCTCAATGTTAGAGTAAATAGGAATAGTACCACATTATCTATCCACATGGGGTGTTAGTCCTATGTACCCTATATAATCAGCCTATGAGGCCTAATGCAATACATCAATTAATTCCTGAGACCTATTCACTCTCCGTTCATAAGAAATCAGACATAAAAAATGAGCATGAAAAGACAGGCAATCAGCAATGAAAAGCTAAAGGTATTGCAGAACACGGCATATATGATATACCTTCTCGAGATTTGGTACCGTTCTGCTTTCCTCATCAGGCCATAGAACCCACGCCAGCAGACATATATCCAATCCATTGTAGACAGAGACTGGTGATAACAACACATATGAGTTGTCAAGCACTTCAACTTTGTCTAGCATTTTATGGTCAAGATGAAACCTTTCAAGCCGTTGGCAAGAGATATAAGGTGATTTAAGTGCCTGAATCTGGATCTTTAAATTCCATGTCATTTTCTGGACACTCTTTTGTTGCATAATGTCAGTTATTTTTTCCCATCTTCTCTGAAAATTACCCCACATTTCCCTGAAGTCATTGTTACTAGTAGTGACTAGATCTTTTGGGAAGTTGCAGTAGTATATGGGGGAATTTTCCCAACAGACAGCCAACCCAAAAACTTCAAAAAGGTTCGAAGATGGTTTCAGCGATCTCCTGATAAAATGGACATCGAAGAAAAAATGGCTAGCAGCAGACCATTGATCAAGAAAACAGTCAAAGCCCCCTGGGAAGTTATATGCTTGGACAGGGCCTCTGTCAGCCACATCTCTACTACTCAATCCATCAGCAATTTCTGTTGACAAAGATGATGCTCCTCCCTGTCTAGTGATTTTCACATTTTTAGATAGTCCTGCATTCTCTCTCATTTGAATGGAAGGAGCAGGGTTTGCATCCTTTCTTAGACTGTATGTAGAACCCCTTGGGGTAGCATAATCAGAGCAGCTATTCTTATTTTTATCATCTCTAGCATGGGTACCAAAAGCTAGCTTGTTGGACTTAGCTTGGTCTATGGTATCTCGAGTTGGATAGTCCTCAACAGCTGCAAGTGGAGGTGCAGTGAACTGAGGAACTTCCACACCAAGTGACTTGAAAGCTGAGAATGCTGCTACTCTGGCGGCTTCTGCCTCCTCCAGGACAATTTTGCGAGCTCCGTTTTTTATTTTCTTGGCTATACCAAATTGCATTCGTTGTAAACCAGAATCTAGTCAATTCAACAGATTGACATTAGAGTAGGCTTAAAACAAGCAACAAAGTATCTGCAAGCTTATTACTGAACATATCCAGAAGCAACTGAAACTAATTTGTGCATCTGTAACACCACTACTACTACTACTACCACCACTGCTATTGTCAACAATTAGATCCATAGAGAACAAGTACACGAAAAAGGGTAGCAAGGAAAAGATCAAACCATGAATGCTTGAAAGAGTACCTTGCCCAGACCAAGCAGAAGATTCAAAAAGAGCTTTTGCAATTTCAGGAATAGATGCTTCAGCAATGGCAACAGGAGTACGCAGACCAGACTTGTACAAAGCCCTTGCACGTGAGCCCTATTTCATATTTTACATTAGCATACTGAAATAAGATGCAGCGACACTTAGATAATTCATACATGCATGGTAATTGAAGCACACCTTGACAAATGGAATTGATGTCAGTTCGGCAATCTCTGCCCTAACTCCAAAAGAAACACGATTTTGGAATTTCGAAACAAGGCCTTCTAAATCATTCCAACCAAGTCTTTGACAAAATGCAGAGACCATTGAAGCAAACCTGCCAGCATTTTCCTGCAGCGCCTGAATCATACCTCTGGCAACCTTAAATGTCTCACAAACATCAGCAATAGGAATCTCCTGAAAGAAGCATTACATGATGTTAGAGTATGAGTATTATAGGCCCATGAGGCCCATGTATGGCAACTATATTGCTACCCTGTCTAGGGTTAGCCTAATCAAGGAAATTGCAGTTTCTAACATGGTATCAGACTAGGGCTTTCCTCCCTCCCTTCCCAACTGCCGCCCCTTGCCTGGCTTGCCTGGCCGGCGCACCGCCGCCGCCGGAGCTCCATGGCCGACCGGACTCCTCCCCCACCTCCCCCCACCTACTTCTATCAATTTCCCCCTCTCCCTACCTCCCCAAACTGGGCTCAGATGGCCGCCGCCGCGGCCCTGCACTCTGGCGCGCCGCCTGCTGAAGCCCGTCCGCCCACAGGGGCCCTGCCTGGCGCCGCGACCTGTACGCCCGAAGTCGTCCACCGCCTGCGCCCCTCCCCGGCGCCACCTACACGTCCGCAGGGGCTTTCTCCTCCGTAGGGGCCTCCTCCTCCGTCGCACAGGGACCACCTGCGCCCAGTGCCGCTGCCGACGGGGCCTTGGCCGCGGAGAACCACGACACGGGCGCCGATGCCGCTGCCGTGGACGCTGCACCCGCCGTCACGGATGTGGGTTCCCTGGCCGCAGGGGCCGCTGCAGCTATGGCCACCGGGCTGGGGATGCCACTGGATGCAGCAGCCGCCACCAACAACGCCCTGCTTCGCGTCCCCGGCACCTCCATCTTCCCCGCCCGCCTCCACCGCCCGACTCCGCCCTTGCCGCTGCCCTCGTCGATGCCCGGGCCACTGCGGCGGCAGACCTGGCCAGCGTGCATGAGGCTACCATCACTTGGGAACGCGAGCGAGATGCGGCCGATGCCTTGTCCCGCCAGATCGCCGAAGCGAAGCAGCCCCTTGGCCTTCCTGCCTCGCCCGACGTCGGGGCCACATCCTCCGACTCGACCAGCCACCACGTGGCTCACACCGCGGCGGTCCTCTGGGACGATCCGGCCGACCCGCTCGTGGCCCAACTTCACTACCAGGCTGGTGGTGTCTAGAACATCTGGCTTCTGGTCCCGGTTGTCCTCGAGCCGGAGTCGCCTTCCTACGGCGGATGGCGGGACCTGGTCCTCCTGACCCTCCAACGTTATGCCCTCGACGACCACGTCCTCCTCGACACCGTGGGCACGGTCCCAACCGCCTCGTGGTTGCGCATCGACAACATCGTCCTCTCCTGGATCCTGGGGACGATCTCCCTAGACCTCCACAACCTCGTCTGCAACACTTTAAACGCTCGCAGGGCCTGGCTGGCGCTGGAGGGCCAGTTCCTTGGCAACGCCGAGGCCCGGGCTCTACGTCTCGATGCGAGCTTCCGGACGTTCGTCCAGGGCGACCTCTCCGTCAGCGAGTTCTGCCACAAGATGATGGGCATGGCGGACTCTCTCGACGACCTTGGCTGGCCCGTGGAGGACCGTATCCTGGTCCTCAACATCCTCCGCGGGCTCAACGATCGCTACACTCACCTCCAGACGTGGATCACTCGTCAGCGACCCTTCCCCACCTTCCTGCAGGTCCGTGACGACCTTGTCATGGAGGAGCTCCAGCAAGGAGTCTAGGTCGTATCGGTCTCCACGACTTCCTCGACTGCTCTCGCAGCTACTCCCCCACCGCTTGGTCCTCCTGCTCCCGGGCCGAGCGGGGGTGGGCGGGCCGTGGCAGCTGCCGTCGCCACGGCGGGGGACGGGGTGCTGGTCATGGGGGCAACACGGTGTCGGCACCTCCACGAGGAGCACCCTGGCCCACTTTCCACAACCCATGGTCAGAGCGCATCTCCATGTGGCCGTTCTAGGCTCCCAGTGGTGAGCCTCGCCCACCGGCGGCCATGCTTGTTGGTGTCCCTCCGGGGTTTAGGGTGTCCACAACCCGTGGTCAGGGCCGCATGGGAAGAACTATGAAAAGGAAGACGAACATGACGACCCAGTTGGCACACATGACACAAATGCTCATCTTGAGCCCAAGTACATCGAATATCGGAACTACGACTAAGCTGCATTAGGGCATCACGTCCAGGATGGTCGAGACGCTGGTGCCAAGTAGTGGAGGAAGTAGTGGCGGTGAAAGCAGCTGACAAAACGGACGGTGAAGGTGAAGCAGCCGTCGGGAAGCAAAGGGTGTAAAGAGGCCCCGTGCTCACATCGGAGCAGAGGCCAATGGGAAGCCAAATCCTTCACGGTATGACCAGAAGAGTCAAACTCGACAGAACAGGAATTGTCAGCTGTAAAACAACGAATAGAAAGAAGGTTGTGAACCATAGAAGGTGCAACAAGAACATCAGGAAGACGAAAGGAGCCATGAGGGCCGGCGGCACCCACGGATGTGACAGGAAGACACGACCCATTTGCCACCATAATGGACGAAGGAAGAGAGGAAGGAGGGTGAACCGAAGAAAGTATACCAGCGTTTGGAGTGGAATGGTAAGTAGCTCCAGAGTCGGCGACCCACTCTGGCCCAACAGGTGGTGTCAAGGCCATGGTGCTGAAAGAGTTCGCCAAGGCCGCCGGTTCCCAACCGGCAGGCCCAGGCGAGGCGCCGAGAGGTGTAGCCCATGGGGATGCGGAGTACGCGCCGGGAGGTGCCACCCACGGAGTCGCTAGGGGAACCCCGGAGGAGCACCAGCGAGCATGGCCGCTGGCAAGCGAGGCTCACCACCGGGAGCCTGGAACGGACACATGGAGATGTGCCCTAACCACGAGTTGTGTTAAGAGGGTCAGGGTGCTCTTCGTGGTGGTGTCGGCGTCGTGTTGCCCCCACGACCTGCACCACGTCCCCCGCCGTGGCGACGGCGGCCGCCACAGCCCCGCCCACCCCCGCTCGGCCCGGGAGGGAGAGGACCAAGGAGTGACGACAATGGTGGAGCGGTCAGACATGGCGGAGTAGTGGCGAGAGCAATCGAGGAGGACGAGGACCAAGAGACGGTCTTCGAGGGCGTAGCGGCGTAGAGTGAGGAGGACCAGGTCCCGCCAGCGGGCGTAGGAAGGTGACTCGGGCTCGAGGACAACCGGAACCAAGAGTCGGATCTTCTGGACACCCCTGGCATGGTAGTGAAGTTGGGCCACGAGCGGGTTGGCCGAGTCGTGCCAGAGGACCGCGGTACGAGACATGCGGTGGCCCGCCGAGCCAGAGGTGGCCCCACCATCGTAGGAGGCAAGAGTGATGAGGAGCTGCTCCGCCTCGACAATCTGGCAAGCTAGGGCATCGGTCGTATCCTGCTCGCGCTCCCAAGCGAGGGCTGCTTCCCGCAGACGTGGCCGCGCTGCCGCGTACTGAGCTCGAGCAGCGACGAGGGCGGAGGAGAGGGCAATCGGGGCGCTCCGCGGTCACCAGCGGGAGTGCGGAGCCGGGAAAGGGTTGAGCCGCCCCAGCCCCTGTAGTCGCAGCCATGATGTGAGGGCTGGCTGTCCACGGCGGCATGCCCAGGAGAGTGACCCCAGTGCGCCGGCATGGGCAGCGGCGGGATCGGCGACGGTGTCGCTAGGCTCAGCATCCTCAGTGCCAGCGACACCCCCTGCGCCCCTGCCCGCGGTTGGCAGCGCACCCGCGCCGGGCTACAGGGCCGCACCCGCGTCGGAGGCCAGGGCAGCGGCTGGGGAAGAGGGGCGAGGCGCACCCTGAGGAGCGCCGGTCGGAGGAGGTCGGGCCACGGCCGGCGCGCCCGCCCTGAGAGGAGAAGAGACGGTGGCGCCTGAGTGGTTGAGGGCAGCGGCGGCGACGGCCATCTGAGCCTAGTTTTGGAAGATAGGGAGAGGAGGAAATTGGTAGAAGTAGGTGGGGGAGGTGGGGGAGGAGGAGGCTGGCCGACCATAGAGCTCCGGCGGCGGCGGTGCGCCGGCCAGGCAAGGGTTGGTGGCGACGGGTGGGAAGGGAAGGAGGAAAGAAGGCCCTAGCATGATACCATGTTAAACTTGTGTTCTCTATTGATTAGGCTAACCTTAGATAGGTAGCTATATAGTTTCCATACATGGGTCTTGAAGGAAGATATGTATTAATCAATTATCGATTACAGAGGAGGGATTACATATATATAGAGGGAGTAACCAAGGAGCCAAGTTGTGAAACCAGCTCTTGGGATCTAGAGAAAGTAGCTAATAACTATAGCACATAAGTGCCCAGGCGCAGCACAGGTGCCTAGGCGCTTGCACAGTTACAGAGACATATTAAATGCTAACACGGCCCCGCAATCGAAGCTTTGCAGGGCCGAACGTTGAGACTGGAGCGGAACTCGGTGAAGACAGAGGAGGGTAGCCCCTTGGTGAAGACGTCGACGAACTGCGAGGTCGTTTGAACATGGAGAACACGAACGCCACCAATGGCAACTCGTTCCCGCACGAAGGTGAATGCCGTTAGCAAGAAAGAAAGTTCGGTAACTTGAGTTGTTGAACTCAAGACCATTGTCGCTTGAATGCCCTATACCGTAACTCCAAACTGAGTGCGGACATAGGCAAAGAAATCAGATAGAGTAGGGAAGGTGTCAGACTTTTTGCATAAAGGAAAAGTCCAGACATAGTGAGAAAAATCATCAACAATGACAAGGTAATACTGATGTCCTGAAACACTAGTAATAGGTGAAGTCCATAAATCACAGTGAATTAATTGGAATGAGTGTGTAGCACATGATGACGAAGTCTGGAAAGGAAGGCGAACATGGCGCCCAAGTTGACATGCATGACAAAGGGTATTGCAAGATCCTTTATTACATGAAATAGCTGAAGTAGAAGCTAATCTAGACAAGGCTTTGCGACCAGGGTGTCCAAGACGTTGATGCCAAAGAGTGGAGGAGATTGCTGCAAGGAATTCGGATGCTGGGAGCTGCAGAGGGTACAGGGGTCCCGAGCTGTTACATCGGACGAGCTCGCTCCGTGTGGGAAAATCCTTAATAGAGCAACCAAAAGGGTCAAATTCCACAGAACAGTTATTGTCAGTGGTGAAACGACGGACAGAAACAAGGTTTTTAATGAGATTAGGAGAAACAAGGACGTTGTTTAGATTAAAATTGTAAGGAAGATGAGTGGTGCCGGTGGCAGTGACAGGAAGTAAATTACCATTGCCAACAACAATAGAAGAGGGAGAATGAGCGGGAGGAGGGGAGAAGGAAGAGAGAATACCAGTGTCGGACGCCATGTGGCTAGTAGCACCGGTGTCGAAGTACCAGTCCCGCTGTGGCGGTTGAGTAAGACATAGTCTCAAAGCTTGCTGCAAGGGCCTGCTGATCCAACATAGGCCTAATGCGTAGGTGGCGCCGGTGCATGAGGAGTCGGAGCCCGGGGACCAGGCCACATATAGATGGACACAGTCCACGGGTTGTAGTAGTTTGCCGTAGGAGGAGCCGCAGGAGGAGCGCTGGTGTTGCCAAGCATACCCCTGAAGCCAGAGCCACTCCCGGAGGGACCGCGCCACCGCCTCTGTTATGGCGTGCCGCCACATTTACCGCGAGGATAACCATTGCTGCTGTTGCCGCCACTGCCCTGCTGTTGTAGTTGTGGGGGCGGCTGTGGCTGCTGTTGATGGGGAAGAGCAGCAGACTTGGAGCCACCAGAACCTCCTAGGGCGGTGAGAGCAGTGGCTGGAGGAGTCTTGGCCATGGTAAGCTCCTCAAGGCGAAGCTCGTCCCTTACTTGCAGGAACGTAGGGAGAGGAGTGGTGCGGCGCATATGAATGCCGATGATGGTGAACCGTTCATTCAGGCCCCGAATGATGTTGAGAACCAAGGTCGCCTCAGAGATGGGCTGGCCAAGGTCCCGAAGATCATCAGCTTTGCGCTTGAATTGTCGACAGTAGTCGTCGACTGATAGGTCCCCTTGAGAGAAGATGCGGAATTCTTTTTTTTTCTCGAACATGCAGGAGAGCTGCGTATCATTATATTAATAGAAGAAAAGAAAAAGTCTTACAGGGGCTAAACCCATACAGAGGCAAAACCCCACAAACACACACACCCATAGCCTTAAAACAAAACAGCTAAGTCACCGGGGAAGGAATACAAGGGCGACCATTGGAAAACCCCCTGCAGACAACTAAGCTGAAGCTCGGGCAGAGATTAGGGAGATCCCCTTAGCCCCTGCCGCACTCCACCGACCAGCCTCCTCCTTGGCCAGGTGCAGGACCAAGTTAACATTTGGGGTTGCATCGTTGAAAACACAATCATTTCTGTGCCGCCAAATACTCCAGGCGCCTAGGATTACCAGAGAATTCACGCCCCTTCTTAGGTCACTTTGAACAGCACCATCAATCTTTCTCCACCACTCATCGAAATTCTGATCAGCAGGTGCTGGAGCAAGGGTTGCAGCACCAAAATAAGAGAGGAAGGTGAACCAAAAAATTCTTGCAAATACACATCCCACAAGAAGATGATGGAGATCTTCTTCATGCTGGTCACACAAGATGCACAAATCAGGATGAGGGAGGCCCCTCTTTGCTAACCTGTCTGCAGTCCAGCACCTGTTATGGGCCACTAACCACATGAAAAATCTGCATTTTGGGGGCGCCCAAGTTCTCCAATTTCTCTCAAAAGGTTCAAAAGCGATGGCTCCATTAAACAGGACAGTGTAGGCGCTCTTTGCTGAATACTGGCCTGAAGAGGATAGGCTCCATACATGTTTGTCAGGAATGCTCTCATTCAGCTCCACCCTAGATAAAATATCCCAGAGATGGACATACTGAGTTAGAGCAGCCACATCAACTTCGCCCTGTAAGTCTTCTATCCACGGGTTCTCAGGAAGGGCCTCATTAACAGTACGTTTATTCAATCGCCTTTTGGGAACCAGAGCAACAACAAGAGGAGCAATCTCCTGGATTCCCTGACCATCCAGCCACTTGTCTTTCCAGAAGAAGGTATTAGTTCCACTCCCCACTTCTGTACGAACCGCGACCGGGATCAGCCCAGCGACCTCCTTGCTGACCTGGACCGGCAGATTAGCCCAAGGTTTGCTAGGAGCACTCCGCTCCAGCCAGGGCCATCTTGCTTTCAAGGCAATCCCCAATGTTTTCAGATCAGATATTCCCAGTCCGCCTAATTCTCGGGGGCGACAAACCTTGGGCCAGGCAACCACGCAATGACCCCCATTTGCTTCTCTTCTTCCCTTCCAAAGGAAGGACCTTCTAATCTTATCGATGGCTTTGAGAGCCCAAGGCGGAAGATCAATTGCCATAACAACGTAAATTAGGATACCCGTAAGCACAAATTGCACATGAATCACCCTGCCAGCACGTGTCATCAAATCAGCCTTCCATCCCAGGAGCTGTCCAGCCACTTTATCAATGATGGGTTGGACCTGCTCCTTGGTCAATTTTTTATTGGACAGGGGCAGACCCAGATACATGCAAGGGAAGTCCAAGACCTCACACGGCAGCATGTTTTGAACGAGGGTCAGGTCCTCAGCACAGCAGATCGGCAACACGTTGCTTTTCTGAACATTTGTTTGGAGGCCCGAGGCTTCCCCAAACAAATGCAGGAGCTGTAAAGATAAATTTATGTCTGCTGCACTGGGTTGGAGAAAAAGGGCGACAGCGACATCATCAGCATAAAGAGAGATCCTGTGCTGAATAGGTCTCCTAGATAAGGGCTGAAGCAGTCCGGCATCCTCAGCCCTAGTAACATCAAATTCAGGATATCCATAACTAGAATAAAGAGCATGGGTGATAGAGGGTCTCCCTGCCTCAATCCTCTTCTATGCTTTATACTCTCTCCCGGTATGCCATTGAGGAGCACCTGTGTGGATGAGGTAGGTAGAAGGAAACTGATTAAGTCACACCAGCGCACTCCAAACCCCAACTTCCTAAGAACATCCAAGAGGAAAGCCCAAGAAACCGAATCAACTGCTCTGGTGATGTCTAATTTTAGGAGTAATCTAGGCAGCTTCTGAGAATGCAGGTACTTCACTGTTTGCTGAACCATCATGAAATTGTCCCGAATGAATCTTTTCTTAATGAAAGCACTCTGATTTGGGGAGACCATCTCATCAAGGCGTTCTGCAAGTCGATTTGCCATAACTTTGTCAGTAGTTTGGCAAAGCTGTGAACCAAGCTGATAGGCCTGAACTGAAGTCCTTAACTTGCACGGCATTCGACTTTTTAGGTATCAAAGTTATGTAAGCCGAATTCAGTTTGCCTAAGTTTCTGCAATTACCACTCCACAGTGACTATGTCAGCCATTATGTCATTTTTTATAACAGCCCAGCAGCAGTTATAAAATCTGCCCGTAAAACCATCAGGTCCCGGGGCCTTATCTGGAGGCAGATCCTTGATCAGCATACAGAGCACGCGTGGTTCGATTCCCAAGGAACTGAGACTCGATCGTGAGCCAGATAGTACGGGTGGAGGCACCACGCTCGGAGACGATGTCGGCGAGGTCGTCGGAAATGGCACCGAGGAGCCAGGTGCGGATGACGCAATTCATCCTTACCTAGGAAGGAGACCCAGGGGTGACGACGTCGGAGAGGACATGGGACTCCAGCGAGTACTTGCCGAGGACGTTGAGGAAGGACGTCTTCCAGCGAGCATAGAAGGGCGAGGTGACGTCAAGGAGCAGAGGTACCAGAGTGCGGATGTTCTGGACCGAAACTGCTTGAGTATGGAGGTTGAGGATGACTTTGGCCTCTTGTTGAAGAAGGGCGTCGTCAAGGCCACTGTCGCTGCCTTCAGAGTCATCATCGCTGACGTGCTCGGAGACATCGTCGCGAGGAGGGGCAGCGGCACCACGGGCCGCGGCGGCGCGCGCCTGGGCATCGTGAAAGCAAGTAGAGGTGGCGTCGATTTCCGCCTGGGCGGTCGCGGCCTCGTGCTGGGCCGCTTCCGCGGTCGCGAGGGCAGCGGCGCGCACCTCCTGCGCACGGGCCTCCTGCATGGCGCGTTCGATGGCGTCGTCGCCGCCGTGAAGGGACATGGCGCAGAGCAGAGCCGGGCGCGTAGAGATGCAGCGCGGGCAGCGCAGCACAAAGGCGCGCTAGAAGCGGCGCTGGAACGGGAGAGGGAGCGCGCGTGGAGCAGCGCTGGCAGAGGAAGAGTTTAGTCTCGTGATACCATGAAGGAAGATATGTATTAATCAATAATCGATTACAGAGGAGGGATTACATATATATAGAGGGAGAACCAAGGAGCCAGGGTGTGAAACCAGCTCTTGGGATCTAGAGAAAGTAGCTAATAACTATAGCACATAAGTGCCCAGGCGCAGCACACAGGTGCCAAGGCGCCTGCACAGTTACAGAGACATATTAAATGCTAACAGGCCTGATGGGCCTAACTCTACTCCAACACTTAGTGCCTAAGAAAGCAAACCAACATATCCTCCTAATGTTGTTCCACACTAGCAAAGTCAAAATTGGCTCCTTCTTACAAGCTATCAGATAGTAGAGCAGTAGCTATTTTTCTTATCCAAGAAAAACAGTGGACTATGTCTATAGGAACCAACTTATAATACTATTTCGGGTAATGCTTTTTCGCGACCAAAATTGGGTAGCAATATCAAGTGCCTGAATTTTCGAGTTCCTTGAATGCCCACCCCAGGGTCTTGGTTTTGTTAAAGATATGAAGACTTCTATATTAGGCCTTTATGGCCCAGTCTCCTAGAGCTAGTCTCCTGGAACTCCAGTATTCTAAATATAGGCTCTCTAGCCTCTATATAATTAGAGCTCTACCTCTGGAATAGTTATGCTCTCATATCCCAAGGTTAGTAACATGGTACCAGAGCCATGGATTAGGGTTAGGTTTAGCCTCCTCTAAATCACCCACGATCCTTTTTTTTTACTTGGGATTCGTCCGCTGTTCTTCGTTGCGGCCGTTGCCGCCCATTCATCCCGTGGCCCGTCGCCACTTCATCTTCGCGTGGCCCGTCGCCGCGCCGTCCCTCCGTGCGGCCCATCACCGCGCCCTTCTGTGTCCGCCGTCCGCCTGTGATCCGCGCGTCGGGATTCCAGTGGATCGTCCTCGTTCCGCATCCGCGGGTGGCCCGTCGACCGACCGCGCGCTGCGCCGTTCCTGTCCGCTACTT
Organism: Sorghum bicolor; assembly: GCF_000003195.3. Lineage (NCBI taxonomy): Eukaryota > Viridiplantae > Streptophyta > Magnoliopsida > Poales > Poaceae > Sorghum > Sorghum bicolor. The sequence goes on along the minus strand of NC_012877.2, from coordinate 37,911,861 downwards.
CACCCGCGGGCGGTTCGTCACGCGTCGATCGGTCTACACGCGCGCCTGCGGGTCTTCACGCGCGGAACATCACGCGCCACTTCTTCCTCCGCGGGAGTCCAGCGGATCGACAACTCCCAGCCGCCGGTCCTCTGTTCCCAGCCGCCGGTCCTCTGTTCCTGCTCCTGCTCGGGTCTGCCTGCTTCTGCTGCTGGTCATTCTCCTCTGTCAGGAAACAGAGGAAACAGAGGATACTTGTGGTGCTCCGGGACTGCAAATCTTCATCAATCCTCTGTGCTGGTGGTAACTCTTCTTTTTAACATCAACAATGTCTCAGTCTGAGAAGATTAATGCAATTGTCATCAATATTACTCTTGATGGTCCGAATTATTTGGAATGGTCCTTTTGTGTTGAAACTGCATTGAGAGGTGTTGGTCTTCATTCTCACTTAACTGATGATCCACCAACTCTCAAGTCTGATGGTAGTAATGCTGCTGCAGTCAAAAGCTGGGAAATCAGTGATGGTAAAGTCATGGCTGCTATGGTTAACAGCGTTAAACCCACCATGATCATGAGTCTGCGTAAGTTTAGACAGGCTAAACCCATGTGGTCTTATTTGAAGGGACGCTATGTTCAGGACAGTGGTGCTCTTCAGCACACTCTTATGCAGCAACTTCATGTCATTGAACAGAGGGACATGTCTATTGATGACTATTATTCTGCCTTTGATCGGTTGATGGGTTCTTTGATCTCCATGGTACCTCAATGTACAGCTGGTCAAACTTGTACAGCACTTTCTTTTATTGAGCAGTTTCTCACTTACAGATTTGTCATGGGACTTAGGGCAGAGTTCGATTCTATCCGTACAAGGCTGCTTCATACTTCTACTCTGACTATGGCACAAGCATTGTCAGAATTACTTGCTGAAGAGACACGTCTACAGTCCCTGTCCTCTTCTGTGTCTCAGCCTCACAGTGTCTTGGCCACTTCTCATAGGAAGACCAGTACCACCAGAGAACCCTGTCAGCATTGTGGCAAGAACACTCATAGTTCAGATGCTTGTTTTGCTAAGTATCCAGAGAAATTGGCTGAATTTCGTGCCCGCCGTGCTGCTCGTGGTCGTGGTACCTCTTCCACTCCTCGAGGTTCAGGAGGTTCAGGATCTGTTGGATCAGTTTCTGTTGCTGCTACATCATCTACTACAGCTCCTTCGTCGTCTTGGGTGCTTGATTCAGGTGCATCTTTTCATGTGACATCTGATTCTTCTAGCTTGGTTTCTTGCAAACCCGTCACAGATGGTGCTTGTGTTCAGACAGCTGATGGTACATCTTGTCCTATCACTCACAAAGGGTCACTTTGCAATACTCATTTTGCTGTACCCAATGTTTCTTATGTGCCACAGTTGTCTATGAATCTCCTTTCGGTTGGTCAGGTTACCGACCAAAATTGTTTTGTTGGTTTTGATGACTCATCTTGTTTTATTCAGGACCGTCGCAGCGGACAAGTGATTGGGACTGGCCATCGCCGTAAAGGTGCTTCTAGCCTCTACGTTTTGGACACCTTGCGCCTTCCTTCCTCTGTTGGGTCTCCAGCTTCTGTGTCATCTGCTGCATTGTCATCTGCATCTTCCTTCGCTAAATGGCATCATCGTCTTGGTCATCTCTGTGGATCACGTTTGTCTTCATTAATAAATCAAGGGTGTTAGGTCCTACATCTATTGAGTCTAGCTTTCACTGTAAGGGATGTAAACTTGGAAAACAAATACAACTTCCATATTTATCTAGTGCTTCTTCTTCTGCTAGACCTTTTGATCTTATTCATTCTGATGTATGGGGTCCTGCACCTTTAGCTTCAAAAGGTGGTCATAAATATTATGTTATTTTTATTGATGATCATTCTCGTTATACGTGGGTCTACTTTATGAAACATCGTTCCCAGTTGTGTTCCATTTACCAATCTTTTGTTCGCATGGTTCACACGCAATTTTCTACTCCTATAAAAGTTTTTCGTTCAGACTCTGGTGGTGAGTATTTATCTGATGCTTTTCGCCAGTTTTTGTCTTCTGAAGGTACTCTTCCTCAGCTTTCTTGTCCTGGCGCTCATGCTCAGAACGGTGTTGCTGAACGTAAACACCGTCATCTTATAGAGACAGCTCGCACACTATTGATTTCATCCTTTGTTCCTTCTCATTTTTGGGGTGAAGCTGTTTCTACTGCAGTCTATCTCATCAATAGACAACCATCTTCCAAACTGTGTGGCAAATGTCCTGGTGAGGTACTTTTTGGTACACCTCCGTGCTATGATCATCTTCGAGTTTTTGGGTGCACATGCTATGTTTTACTTGCACCTCGTGAGCGTACTAAGTTGACTGCACAGTCTGTTGAGTGTGTTTTTTCTGGGGTATAGTCTTGAGCATAAAGGTTATCGGTGTTATGATCCATCTTCTCGTCGCATACGTATATCTCGTGATGTGACCTTTGTTGAGGATCGTCCTTTCTTTTACAACCCCTCTACTCAACCATCATATTCACCTACAGAGTCCACATCCTTTTTGGGTCTTCCTCCTATTTCTATAGATGATAACATCCCCACGCCTTCTCCTACTGTTACACCCATTCCTACTCCGCCGCCTCCACCATCTCATTCTTTTTCCAAACCACCTATCACACAAGTCTTCCGCCGTCGTCCAAAAGACCCAAATACTCTTCCACCTACTTCTCCCACTTTGGCCGGTCCTGATGACCTCCCTGTTGATGATTCGAATAATACTAATGATGAGTCACCTATTATTTCTAATGAGTTACAGGTTGGTCCGCGATATAATCTTCGTGATCGCAGCACTATCCATCCTGAAGAAAAGTATGGTTTTCCTCGGGTGAATGCTACTGTTGTTGAGCCATCCACTTATCAAGAAGCATGTGGTATTCCAGAATGGCAGTTGGCTATGTCTGAGGAGCTTGCTGCCCTTGATCGTCAAGGAACATGGGATCTTGTTCCATTACCGTCTCATGCCGTGCCTATCACATCTAAATGGGTATACAAGGTTAAGACCAAGTCAGATGGCTCTATAGAGAGATATAAAGCTCGTCTTGTTGCTAGAGGTTTTCAGCAGACCCAAGGTATAGATTATGATGAGACATTTGCACCTGTTGCTCATATGACAACGGTTCGCACTTTACTTGCAGTGGCTGCTTCTTCCTCTTGGTCCATCTCTCAACTGGATGTTAAGAATGTTTTTCTTAATGGTGATTTGACTGAAGAAGTATATATGCAACCACCCTCCGGTGTTGTTGCTCCTCCCGGATATGTCTGTCGTCTTCGTCGTGCTCTATACGGCCTTAAACAGGCTCCTCGTGCTTGGCATGAGCGTTTTGTGTCTGTGATACGGGCTGCTGGCTTTTCACCTAGTGATCATGATCCGGCCTTATTTGTACATTTGTCACCACGTGGTCGTACCTTGCTTCTCCTATATGTTGATGATATGCTGATTACGGGTGATGATAAGGATCACATTTCTCATGTGAAGCAACAACTCAGTGCTGAATTTCAGATGTCTGATTTGGGTCCTCTCAGTTATTTCTTAGGCATTGAGGTCAAGCAATCTAGTGAGGGATACTATATTTCTCAGTCTAAGTACATACACAGCCTCATCGCTCGTTCAGGCATCACTGATAATCGAATTGCTGCCACACCCATGGATCTTCACTTGCAGCTTCGTCCCACTGATGGAGTACCTCTTAAGGATCCCTCTCGATATCGACATATTGTTGGCAGCCTTGTTTACCTCACTGTCACCAGGGCCGATATTGCACATGCAGTTCATGTTTTGAGCCAGTTTGTTTGTGCCCCAACTTCTGTTCATTTTGGACATTTACTTCGTGTTCTACGCTACTTACGGGGGACATCATCTCAAAGTTTATTCTATGCGCATAATAGTCCGCTTCAGCTTCATGCTTACTCAGACTCCACCTGGGCGAGTGACCCGACAGATCGTCAGTCCATAACAGGGTATTGTATTCTTCTTGGTTCTTCCCCTATTGCTTGGAAGTCCAAGAAACAGGCTGCTGTGTCTCGTTCTAGTGCAGAAGCCGAGCTTCGAGCTCTTGCCACTACTACTGCAGAAATTATATGGCTTCGATGGTTGTTGGCTGATTTTGGGATTTCTTGTGATGTCGCCACACCCCTTCTGTGTGATAGCACTGGAGCCATACAGATTGCTCATGATCCTGTGAAGCATGAACTTACAAAGCATATTGGTGTAGATGCTTTCTTTACTCGGTCTCACTGTAATCAGAAAACTATAGCTCTCAAGTATGTGCCATCAGAGTTGCAATTGGCTGACTTCTTCACTAAACCACAAACTCGAGAGCAGCATCGGCTTCACTTACTCAAACTCAATGCTTCCAATCCTCCGCTTCCACCTTGAGTTTGAAGGGGGGTGTTAAAGATATGAAGACTTCTATATTAGGCCTTTATGGCCCAGTCTCCTGGAGCTAGTCTCCTGGAACTCCAGTATTCTAAATATAGGCTCTCTAGCCTCTATATAATTAGAGCTCTACCTCTGGAATAGTTATGCTCTCATATCCCAAGGTTAGTAACAGGTTTGATGCAAAAGGTGTGTTGGGTTGGGTGTGTTGTAACATATTTCGGTAGGAGTTTGTATGAGTGCATATGTGTGAGCGTGGTGGGTGTGTTGTAACTTATTTATTTATCCCCTTCTCAATGAAATTGTATGCAGCTCTCCTATATATTCTACAAAAATAAAAACATGGACTAATATTTTAATTAGCCATCTATAATGAGAAAACATTTCAACCTTTATTTCTCTATTGAACTAATTTTTATGTTCAGCAAATTAGGCTTTCTACCGATCTTGAGCACTATGAATTAACACATAACTAACACGCAATGCCTAAATAGTTCTTAGATTATACCTGAGCAAGCCTCGATAACATCAAAGCCACATAAAAGCGCTTTGACACTCTGAGTGTATGCTCACTAACAAGAGCATTTCCACCGGCTTGTGCTGACTTGTTACTTAAACCAGTGTTTCTCTGAGGCCTTCCACAAACAGGCATGGATGCTCCATGAGCCATGTGCATCAAGAAGGGTTCGATTACTCCAACCCGATTGCCTACTGACTGCATCGACCAACAAAACAAACAGAAATTGAAAAATGAGAGAAACTGTGTGTTCTATGAACTGAAATTGATAATGTAAGTAACAGTTTGTTTTCTCAACAAATACGGTAAACTTCAGAAAGATACGGTGTCACAAGTGGCCATGCGACAAAGCCAGTGTTAAGGAGGGAGATAGCCAGATAGGAACTGTTGATCTATCTATTTCTTACTTAATTCAAAGTAGATACAATCCAATCGCAATATAGATGTGGAGACTTAATCCTTAACAACTCTCTAGCGTTAAGGAAAGAGCCAACATGTCAACCCAATCTAATCTAATGTCTATTTTAACAAACCCCGGTGACAACCCAATCTAATCCAATGTCTATCTTAACAAACCCCGGACACAGCATGAATGGTAATGCATCTAGTTTTTGCATGAACAGTGCACACAGGCCCCAAAAGGTCTGCAACTAACCCTTCATCATTTAGGCCTTAATAGGATAGACATGACATACAGTTATAAATAATTTTCGCACTGTAATGATAACACCACTGATAAAAGAATAATGTTCTGCAGAAAACATGTTATCATGTCAGTTGTTCTGTTTTTTTGTTGGGCCAAAGAAAACATGCAGCTATTCAATTCTGAACGTATATATACCGTGTGTGTACGCTAGTTCCAGTGTGTACGCTAGTTCCAGTGATTAGGTGGATGATGGCAGTATACATGCAGCTAATCATTTCTGAACGTATATATACCGCATTTGACCTGGTTCAGCTGCGGGACCTGCACTAACACAAAAGACAAAGCTTCATGCGTGCTGTTCTTGCTTCTCGAGTCGTCGCCATATCCTCCCCACCGCTGCCATTCCAGACTGCTGCTGCATGCTGCCAGTGCCGCCCCTTTGCTCCTACTGCCCCTCCTGCATGTGTCGCCACCAGCGACCTCGCCATGGCCTCCTCTTTTGCCCCCCGCATGACCGCTGTAGGCATCTGCATCTTGTCGTACCTCTGCACCTACAGCCCAGCTTGTTTCACGGAGCTCACCGCTACCATTCGCCCATGGGAGGCCAGGGGAGGCCACAATCGTCGACTGCCGAGGGAGGCTTTGTGCCCCACCCACCCATTCAGATATATAGTGGGAAGGCTAATGACCATATCTGTTTCAGCTTTCACATACGACGACAAAAGGACTCTTGATGGCCTAGTGGTAAGGTGGGTGGGTGGCCGTATTTTTTAGCAATATGATCAATTACCAATATGCCGGAAGCTGAAGATGATTACTTAAGAGAGGTAGAAGTCGATCAAGGTGATGTGGCTTCACGAAATCGCAGAAAAATTCTCTAGTGGGGTTCTCCTATTTAGGTACAGTAGATAGTAGATATCCTTGGCAACCAATGTTTTCAGGTCGTCCGATTAATCGCGATTAATCGCGATTAATCGTCCTGGTCGGTCAGGAGTGCTCGATTAGGAGGTCCGACCCGACCAGGTCGACCAGAAACCTGGTCGTCCGATTAATCGTCCACTTATCGCGATTAATCGTCCGATTAGGGGACTTGGACGACCAGGCTGTGCTCTGTTTTGGGCCTTTTTGGCTGGGCAGATATGTGGGCTATTGGGCTTACAGCTTGGCCTATTAGGGTTAGAATAGAGCAAGAAGGCACGCAGGAGGCAGGACTCTCTTCCCGTCTCCCCTACAGCCGCAATTTCATCCCCTCCACCCGACTCCACTCTCCCTGTCTCCTCCTGAGGGCGAATTCCTCTCTTCCCGCGCGCGGATTTCTCTCTTCCCGCGCGGGATTCCTCTGTCTGCGCGCGATTCCTCCACCCCAGCGCACTTTCCTGTCTCCTGCCTCCTCTCTGCTAGTCTGGTGAGCAGCAGGGAGCCTTCGGCGCCCTCTGTCAGGTCCCAGGTGAAGCCATCGATCTGCATGATGAGCTACTCCGACGATGGTATGTGCCTTTCCCCTCTCCATCTTCTTCACTCCTCCCCATCCCTTGCTCTGCACTTCTGCAGCCTCTCTAGCTTTCTGCTACATTGCTTGGTGCTTGTTGTGATGTCCCTCTGCTTCTGTAGATGTGGACCGACGATGTGCAAACGTGGAAGTGATAATTCCTGTGCCTGACCTTGAAGGAGGTCCTCCAGAATCTGTTGGGTCAGATGCTGCCTCATCTGCTCTAGATATCCCTTCCATAATTGAGAGGGCTATAGCAAAACTACCTCCAGATCTTGCTGCCCAAGCTGTTGACAAAAAGAGGAAGGCAAGATCACAAGATCCAGGATGGAAGTATGGGTGGTGGGAAGATCCAACCAAGAAAGACTTTGTGACATGTATATTTTGCAGGAAGATAGTCCCTGCAGGCATAAGTAGATTCAAACAGCACCTTGCTGGGGGGTATGGAGATGCTGTTGGTTGTCCCAGTTCTCCAGAAATAGTTAAGAAGGAGATGTTGGTTTACATCAAAAAGAGTTCAAGGACTATTCTAGAGGCACCAGCACAAGTTGAAGATGAAGAGGAACAAGGTGTTGCTGCTGCAGAAGAAGTTGCACCTGTACGAGTCCCAAGTTCTGGAACAAAGGGTAAGCAAGTCAAGAAGAAGACTTCTCAGGCTGCCATCACTTGTTTCACTGTTAGTGCTGCAGCAAAACCAGCAACTCAAAAACAGTCCAGGTCAGTGAGTTCCATGTTGTCCAAGTCACCAGAGGAAGTAGTTGCAGAGAGGCACAAGTCCAAGCACAGCCAGCCTACACTTGAACAATGCACAAAGAAAAATAAGGAGGCCAAAGTAATTGTTGATGATCATGTTGCAGATTTCTTTTATGAGAATCGCATTCCATTGAATGCCATTAATTCAAGGAGCTGGGAAATTTTGTGTGAGTCAATTGGACAATATGGTCCTGGGTACCGCTCACCATCATATCATGAGATTAGGAATCCACTGCTTGAAAGAGCTGTAACTAGAACATCAGAGTTGAGGAAGAAGCATGAGGAGGCTTGGAAGGAATATGGTTGCACCATAATGTCTGATGGGTGGACTGACACAAGCCACCGCCATCTCATCAATTTCCTTGCTAACAGTCCAGCAGGAACTTTTTTTCTAGGATCTGTTGATGCTTCTAGTGAGATAGCAAATGCACCTATGTTGGCTGACTTGTTGGAGAAGCAAATTGATAAGGTTGGGAAGGAACATGTGGTGCAAATTGTTAGTGACAATGGAGCCAACTTCAAGGCAGCAGGGAGGCTTTTAATGGAGAGGATCCCACATCTTTTTTGGACACCATGTGCAGCCCATTGCTTGGATTTGTTGCTGGAGGACATTGGGAAGATCAAGGAATTCAGCACTTGCATTAACATGGCAATGAAGGTGACTAGATTTGTGTACAAGCATGGTCGTGTTCTAGATCTAATGCGAGATAAGATTGGAGGAGATCTTGTGAGGTCAGGTGTAACTCGTTTTGCCACTTCATTTCTCACATTGGCAAGCTTACATAAGCATAGTCGTGCATTGAGGGGTTTAGTGATTTGTGATGAATGGCATGCTCTTTCTTTCTCTACCACTCCAGAAGGCCTCCGCGTTGAGAACATTATGCTTTCAGCGGCATTTTGGGGCAAAGTGGAATTATGCCTAAGAGCTTCACAACCACTTCTTGTTGCTTTGAGGATAGTAGATGGAGATGAGACACCAGCAGCTCCTGAGATTATGGCAGCCATGGATGTTGCAAAGGCTGCAATCAAGGAATCTTTGAAACACAAACCAGATTTACTCAAGGAGGTACTAACATACTATGATAAGAGATGGGAAAACCAAATGGAGCAGCAGCTGTATGGAGCAGCCCTATACTTAAATCCAAACAAATTCTTTGCCATAAGAGAAAAAGACATGAGACAAGCCGCAAGGCTGAGGACCATGTTTAATAATGTAATGTGGAAGATGGTGAGTGATGAGGAGGAGCAAAACAAGATAAGCAATCAGGCAGATGACTATGAGAGGGCTGAAGGTGAATCCTTCTCAAAGCAAGGAGCAATAAGAGACAGAGATAGAAAAATCCTAGTAAGTTCTCTAATTTCCTTCTCTTTTTCTAAAAGCAATCAGCAAAGAACTAACAGTGGAATTCTATGCTTGGAATGGAAATTGCAGTTCTATGGTGGGGTGCATATGGTGGCCTGACATTTGAGCTCCAATGTTTAGCAAAAAGGATTGTTAGCCTATGTTGCGCTGCATCTGGATGCGAGCGTAATTGGAGTGAATTTTCTGCTGTAAGTGCTAGTGTGCTACTGTACTGCTATTAAATAGAATTTGGTAGCCTTAGCAACATTGGATTATTGGTATGTTATTGTGATTGTGCATTATGTAGGTCCATACTAAGAAGAGAAACCGGTTAGAGCATCAAAGGTTAAACAAGTTGGTATATGTCAGTTACAACCGGAAGATGGAAAACAGATTCAAAACAATTAGAGAGCTGGGTTCTAAAGGAAAGAGAAGCAATCCACTCTTGCTTCAAGAATTTCATTGGGAAAGTGAATGGGTCGATGAAAACTGTGGACCAGTTATGGAAGGTGGTGGCAATGATGTGACTTGGGCTCAACTGGATGAAGCTATTGGTGCGACCCAGGAACTAGAGGGGCGTAACATGCGCAGGACTGCTGCTCGTGCTGCTCGTGCCCCTGCCCCTGCCCCTGCCCCTGCCCCTGTGAGTTACACTTACACTAGGACCAAGAAGCGTCCAAGGAATACAGTGGCTCCAGATATTGAGGAAGATGATGATGAACACCAAGTTCAGAATGTGGAAACTGAATCAGCAACAGTCATGGAGGAGGATGAACTCAATGAAGTTCCTGCAACTGAAGATGGAGATGGAGACTTCCATTTCAATGATGAATTGCTTGATTAGATGGATAGTTGCCTACTTTTGTTGGACTATTCAATGTCAATGTTTGTGACTCTATGTTGAACACTTTAGCTTATTTGTAATGAAGACTGAACTAGTTGGACTTTGGTTATGTAAATATGTAATATGCTGGCCTTGTGGCTGCTATGGTCTGTTAAATGTTAGCTATTTGCTATTGCATTAAAGGTGTGTGAAGATCAAGACTGCATTAGTGTTGCTACTTGCTAATTATGGTTTCTTTGGTATTCCAGGCTACCAGCAGCAAGTCAGCAAAGAAATGGAGTTTGGGACAGGAATATGGAGGTATGGATAGTGCAGAAAAGAGAAGAAAGGAACTCCAACAAGTAAGTCACCAGTTTAACACTAATGCAGTCTTGATGCTTCCTTTATTGTGTATAATATAGTGTATATATAGAGGTATATATATATAGGTCGACCAGCTGATATGCCTGGACGACCAGGGACGACCAGGGGACGACCAGGGTCGATTAATCGACCTGGTCGCTGATTAATCGCGATTAATCGACTGGTCGGTCCCAGGTCGACCAGGATCGACCAGCCGACCAGAAAACATTGTTGGCAACCATAACAATTTTGACTTACATTTTCTTAATTCACTTTTGCTTCACATTTAGTTCAGCAGCAACTAAATTCATATTTTCCGAATTCACTTTCAACTATTTTCTAATGAGTACAGATAGAACTTGAATTTCTGCATATTCTACTTACAGTTTGATAATGAACTTTCAAGTGCAATAGGACAAAAGAAGACTTGCATACCTGCTCAAGAGAAGTAAGTTGCATGAATCTCTCGTAATATAATTCCCAATCAGGTTCAAGACCTACATTTATGGGTGTGACCAAGTAAACTAAATGCAAATCAGATGCCAGAACAAAGCCTTCTCTTGCCCTCGAAAGATCATCAAGAACAACCTAGAGCAGAAACAGAAATAATGCAAGATTAAACAATGCAATGAAATAATGAAGGAGCAAAGACAAGTATGCTACCAGTGATTCCTCAGGGTTGAGTGAACTTCCGAAAGCAGCTCTACCAAGGGGAGTAGCGGAGTATATCTTGGTCTCATGGTTCCAATCAAGAAACCTTTTATGGCATAACCAACGAAGGGAGTCTTGAGCTGACTTCACGACATCATCAAAAGGTCTCGTGGAGTTAAGCAGGGTACACCGCACATATCGATGAATATCATTTGCAGTTTGCACAATCCCACCAGCAACAACCTCCATAATTGCATGAGTCATTCCATTTTTATCTTCTGAGAGGCAGGACTCCAAGGGAGGGCAATTGCTTCTAATAATACCTGTAATTCTCTTGACCTCTTCAAGCCTGCATACAAGTATCTGCATGCATTTCAAATGTCAAATTATTAGACAAAAACAGAAATATCTACACACAAATAAAAAAATGAAAACAGAAGTAGTGAAATGTCAGAACCATTCTCTATGCACATTGCACAATGAAGTGGAACAATGATATCGTAGCTTACACTTTCTCCTTTTGTGTCTATTCCAGTTCGACCAGCACGGCCAGCCATCTGTCTATAGCGAGTCCCATCAATAAAATCACGACCTATCTTAGGCTGCCTGAATATAACCCGTCTAGCAGGCAAGTTAACACCAGCAGCTAAAGTTGAAGTGGCAGTCAGAACACGGACAAGGCCTTTACGGTAGCATGATTCCACAATCTCCCTCTCCTCAACCTGCCACAGAACAGCAGGAGATGATGCTCGTTGGATCAAACAGAACAGGTCACAGATGCTGAGCTCAATGGTCTGGCAGATCAGTTCCTAGCACCCTTTCCCAGTTGTGGTTAGGTGAAAGTGGCATCGCTTTATTACATTTAGCAGTGTACACTTCAAAAAAAAATATTGTTGATATTTTGTGTATCTTATGAAGATAGAAGATAACTTCCATACCGTAAGACCAGCATGATGATATGCAACACCAAAAGGAAGGGTTTCTCCCAATATTGGATCCAATCCAGCAGGGCACCTCCTCAAGGCCTCAATAGCAGCAGCAGCATCTGAAAACTCTGAACTAACGTCACTTGATCCAACAGAGGATAGTTTCAAGAACTTGGCAACATGTCTTGCAGTGGATTCACAGCCTTTACGACTGGAGCAAAACAAAAGCACAGAATGCCCCTGAAGAACAACCTGGAACAAACACAAGTAGAATATTCAATTTGTTTCAGAAGTAGTGGTTAACAGAGAAAAACTAAGGCCTTCAGAGCAAATATCAGATTTACCTCATTACACAGTTCAACAATATGATCTGGATCCTTGCCACCGTGGTCAGCTACTTTGGGAAGGACACGAACGACGTTCATGTCTTTATCAAATATTTGATTACCAACTTTGATGAATTCCTCCAGTGGAACTGGTCGAAAGTCAGTTTGATAAAGAGCAGCCTAGGATTACATAACAGCATAACATAAACATCAATTATAATAGGCATTCAACTATAAATCATTCATATTACCCAAACAGATCAAAAGTTAGCACCTTCACAAAATAACTTACTATTAACAAAGTAACTAGACAGCAAAATATGCTCATAATGAAGAAAACCTAAATCCTCATATATAGATCATGTATGATTCGAAATTGGAAAAAAAAATAAGTTAGTTATGCAAAAGAAGACTACAGAGAGAAGACCATAGTCACATAAAACGTGTTCACCACCTTCGACCCTTGGCCTGGGTTCGTTGACCCGAACCAGGTTCACACGTTCATTTTCGACCCGAAGTGTAAAAATCTCTCGCAAGTAGTGTACCACGACTCCGTACCTTGACCCCATCGACCCAAAAACTTTGTGACTATGGAGAAGACATCCCGATGGATTTGCCTTAAGTGAGGGGAGCGCAGAACCATTTAGGAATGTACTCACACTACCTGCGAGCACCTGGATTTGAGCTCAGGTGGGCATCCTCTCAACTGGAGGCTCTACCAACTGAGCTATTGAAGATCTAGGTTTCATTTTTAACTCAAATTTATCGCTAGAAATCTGCGAACAGGTAGCATATATTGTTGTCTAGTTAACCAAGCTATATTCCGTTGGGCAAAATTTAAATTCAAGTTGATAACAGTGCTTCCAGATCTAAGACCAATTAACCAGTATAGTGTGATCCAGATCTTTTGGTAATTGACCAGCACACTAAGCATACTACAAGAAACCAATGAACAACTATGAATGTCACTTGATACCAAGATCAGTGTTATCAGATCGCACGATTAATGACAATTAGTCGTGATTAGTCCTTTATTGTAAACTGAGACTCGATAAGGCTCTCGATTCGATCAGACCGACTAAAAAATTAGTCATCCGACAAATCAACGATTATTAGTCCGATAAGTAGTCTGGACGACTAGTTGGGCCAGCCCAAGGAACTGTTTTGCTAGGAAGAAATTGGCCCACTTTGGATGGCCTTCAGGTTTTGGTGTATATATATATACGGCAGCGCTATTCTACACCCTAGGTGTAGAATATTATTCTACACCGCAAGTCAAAACTGAGCAAAAAAAATACTGAGCAATACTGAACAACGTTCAGTATCATCCAGTCGTACACATAGGACCGTGAAATACTGAATAATACTGAAACACGGGTACTGAACAATACTGAAATTTATTCAGTATAACACTTTGGTGTAGAATAATATTCTACACCTAGGGTGCAGAATAGCACTTGTATATATATATATATATATATATATATATATATACTGAACAAAATTCAGTATCGTTCAGTACTTATGTTTCAGTATTTTATGGTCTTAGGTGTAGTAGTAAGTGATACTGAACGCGGTTCAGTAGTACTCAGTATTTTTTCTGCTCAGTTTTGACTTGCGGTGTAGAATAGCGCTACCGTATATATATATATATATATATATATATATATATATATATATATATATATATATATATATATATAGACTCCACTCTCTGCATGCTTCAAGAGCCTCGGCCCGAGGCCCGCAGCCTGCCTCTCCTCCACCGGCAGGTCCTCTCCCATGCCGGTGCTTCCTGCCTCTTCCCAACCAGCGCCTCCCGCTTTCAGCCGACCCCACTGGCGCTTGTAGCCTGGACCTGGAGTCAAGCACCATGCAGCAGCAAGCCAGCAATTGTCCCTTTGAAGCTGCAGCATTTCATGGTGAACAAGGAGGGGATGGGGGTGGAGTAAAGCAGTTCATGGTGAAGCTGAAGGTGCTGCTGCTGCTGAACCAAGTTCCTGGGCAAAGGTGTAGGCTGCTGTGCTTGACTGCTTGCCTCTTCCATTTACCAATTTATGGCCATGTTTACATATATTTACATCAGATATGTAGTATATGCATCATCATCAAATACATAGTATATACATGGTCGATCAGGTCATTTTTTTTAACACAATGGTAGGAGCTCTGCCTTTAAATTAAGAAGAAATAGAATTGACCCAGTTTATAAGGAAAACCAGGGCTAAAACCTCACATCACACAGTTAATCAAAGGAAAACTGGCCAAAACCTAAACACAACAACCCCGATGACTGACCCTGAGCAACCCACCTACACACAAACAACCGACAGAGCCCACCGTACGTCATCATTGATGGATAAGTCTCTGTTGGCTGGTGGTTGTGGGCTGCAGTAGGCAGCACATGGTCCTTGTGTAGGACAGCATCCTTGACTGCTTTTAGGACAGCAGTTAGCATCTGTAGGACAGCATCTTGACTGCTTTTAGGACAGCAGTTAGCATCTGTAGGACAGCATCTTAGACTAGCATCTTAGACTAGCATCTTGGCATATGCTGGCTGGTTAGCAGCCCTATAAATATGTATCCTCAACCCCTCAGGTTGGCATAGCATTGTGTGAGAAATAAACCCAGAAAATTGCCCCAACTCAGTGTGCTATCCTCTCAATGAGAGTAAGGATCCTGCTCACACCTAGAGCAAGGATCCAGCGTCTAACAAGTGGTATCGGAGCTGTAGTATCCTGTAGCCTAAGCATTTCCTGCTCAATCCCTTCTCCAGTCGAGCTCCCTGCCTCGCAGCAGCCCCGGCTGGCAGCAGCAGCTGTTCCGGCTGCCTCTGCTCTCCGCGCAGCAGCGCGCAATGGCCGCAGAAGGGCAGTCTCAGCACTCGGGCACCTCGAGCGCGCGGCGTCGGCAGGAGGCCGACCTCGCTGCAGCAGAGGAGCGCAGGCGAGCAGCGGCAGCGACCGCTGCAGCAGCAGCGAGGGCGTCGAGGCTGGCCCAAGCGGAGCTGGCAGCAGCCAGAGCGGAGGTGGAGGCAGCAGCAGCTGCAGATGCAGCGCGTGCAGCGGCAGCGGAGGTTGAGGACCTGCGCAGCAGTCACAGCAGCTCCATCGCTGCTGATGACAGTGCTGACCCAGACCGGGAGCTGCTGGAGAGAGATGCAGCACGCCGGCGAGCGGCGCAGTGGGCAGCTGTGCACGCCCACGAGCGTGGCCGCAGTCCAGACAGGCGTGGAGGCGCCGGCGGCGTTCCTGGAGGAGGCGCGCACGGCAACGGCGGTGGACGGGTCGAGGAAGAGCATGGCCTTCGCAGGCCGCGTGGCTCTCTCTCCCCGGACCGGTACCATGGTGGAGCCGGCGACGCTCCTGGAGGAGGCGCACATGGCAACGGCGGTGGACGGGTCGAGGAAGAGCACGGCCTTCGCAGGCCGCGTGGCTCTCTCTCCCCGGACCGGTACCGTGGCTACCACGGGTACCATGCTGTTGCCAGGGACGTTGGCCCTGGTGGTGGGTGGCCTACCCTCACCAAGACCAACTATGTTGAGTGGGCTGCGGTGATGAAGGTGAGACTTCAGGTGCTGCACATGTGGGAGGCAGTCCGGTACGGCGACGTCGACTACGACCAGGATCGACGGGCACTGAATGCCCTCATCGCTGCAGTCCCGACCGAGATGCAGTTCTCACTTACCAGCAAGCGGACTGCCAAGGATGCTTGGGACGCCATTGCTGCAGCACGCATCGGCAGTGATCGCGCCCGCAAGTCCACACTGCAGCAACTCCGCAAGGAGTGGGAGGACTTGGCCTTCAAGCCAGGTGAGGACGTTGATGATTTTGCTCTCCGTCTCAACACTTTGCTGCGGAAAGTGGTGCAGTTTGGTGACAACACCTACAGCGAGGAGAGAGCTGTCGAGAAGCTCTTCCGCTGCGTCCCCGAGAAGTACAAGCAGATGGCTCGCTCAATCGAGTCCCTGCTAGACCTCTCCACGATGTCGATCGAGGAGGCGATAGGTCGCCTCAAGGTCGTCGACATTGACGAGCCACAACCCTCCTCGGGGCCCAAGCTCCTTCTCACCCGGGAGCAGTGGGCTGCCGGGCAAGGTGACAAGAAGAAGGGGGAGCCTTCTTCTGCAGCAGCCAGCCGCAAGCGTGGCAAGCGCGGCAAGTCACGCAAAGGCGCCCAGGCCGGGGCGCAAGGGCGTGCCAACGGAGGTGCCCGCGGAGGTGTCCAAGGCGCCGCCGCCGAAAAACCCAAGCCGGCACAAGATGACTGCTGCAGGAACTGTGGTCTTGCTGGCCATTGGGCTAAGGACTGCAGGCAGCCACGACGCGCCCAGGCCCACGTCGCGCAGGCGGAGGAGGAGCAGCCAGCTCTGTTCATGGCACATGCTAGCGCCGAGCCATCTCCAGCAGCACCGGCTGCAGCGGCTCTTCTCCACCTCGACGAGGCCAAGGCACACGCCCTCCTCAGCAGCGGGTCCGGCGGCAGCGACAAGATCGATGGGTGGTGCCTCGACACCGGCGCCACCCACCACATGACAGGCCGGCGGGAGTTCTTCTCCGAGCTCGACTCCAACGTTCGAGGCTCCGTCAAGTTCGGGGACGCCTCCGCCGTAGAGATCAAGGGCGCCGGCTCCGTAATCTTCGTCGCCAAGAATGGTGAGCATCGGCTGCTCACCGGCGTCTACTACATCCCCGCGCTGAGGAACTCCATCATCAGCTTGGGACAGCTGGATGAGAATGGCTCGCGCGTGGAGATCAAGGACGGCGTGCTTCGCATTTGGGATCCTCGTCACCGACTTCTCGCCAAGGTGAACAGGGGGAGCAACCGCCTCTACGTCCTTCACGTACAGGTGGCGCAACCTTTTTGCCTTGCAGCTCGGCGAGACGATGAAGCCTGGCGGTGGCACGAGCGCTTTGGGCACCTCAACTTCGAGGCCCTGAAGCAGCTCGGCAACAAGGAGATGGTGCAGGGCATGCCGTGCGTCGACCACGTGGAGCAGTTCTGCAACACCTGCGTCCTCACCAAGCAGCGACGGCTGCCCTTTCCCCGCCAAGCAAGCTTCCGCGCCAAGGAGAAGCTGGAGCTCGTGCACGGCGACCTTTGCGGCCCCGTGACACCGGCTACACCTGGAGGACGACGCTACTTCCTCCTCCTCGTCGACGACGCGTCCCGCTACATGTGGGCTGTCCTCCTCGACACCAAGGGGGCAGCCGCGGACGCCATCAGGCACCACCAAGCTGCTGCGGAGAAGGAGTGCGGCCGCAAGCTTCGGGTGCTGCGCACGGACAACGGCGGCGAGTTCACGGCGGCTGAGTTCGCGGCGCACTGCGCCGACGAGGGGATCCAGCGCCACTTCACCGCGCCGTACACCCCGCAGCAGAACGGCGTCGTCGAGCGCCGCAACCAGACGGTGGTCGCCACCGCCCGCGCCCTCCTCAAGCAGAGAGGGATGCCGGCGATCTACTGGGGAGAGGCGGTGATGACCGCTATCCATCTCCTCAACCGCTCGCCCACCAAGGCGCTTGACGGCATGACGCCGTACGAGGCTTGGCACGGGCGCAAGCCGGTGGTGAGCCACCTCCGCATCTTCGGTTGTCTGGCGTTCGCCAAGGAGCTCACTCACGTCGGCAAGCTCGACGACCGCAGCACTCCAGGAGTGTTCATCGGCTATGCGGAGGGCGCCAAGGCCTACCGCATCCTCGACCCTGTGACACAGCGCGTCCGCATCTCCCGGGACGTCGTGTTCGATGAAGGGTGAGGCTGGACTTGGGACAAGGCGGTGGACGACGGCTCGGCTTCGACCCTCAGGGACTTCGCCGTCGACTACGTTCACTTGGAGGGAGCCGGGGGAGCTAGCAGCTCGTCCTCACCGAGCTCGCCCTCCTCGGCACTCAGCTCGCCATCAGCTTCGGCGAGCCCACCACCGCCTTCACCACCAGCGAGTCCAACACCACCGGCTACACCACGCACTCCTGCACCGGCTCCCCACTCTCCTGCACCGGCACCGGCAACTCCAAGGTCGGCACCAGCAGCTTTGGTCCGTCAGCGTTCGGTGGAGTTCGCCACTCCACTGTCCGGCGACGAGGATCGCATCGACGCCTACCACGACGATGAGCCTCTACGCTACCGCACCATGGACAACATCCTCGGTAACCAACGTGTCCCTGGGTTAGCGGTACACGACTTCGAGGCGGAGCTGCACCTGGCACACGAGGACGGTGAACCTCGCTCCTTCGCTGAGGCGGAGGGAGACGCGGCATGGCGTGCCGCGATGCAGCAGGAGATGGACGCGGTCGAGCAGAACCGCACTTGGGAGCTTGCTGATCTCCCTCGTGGTCACAGCGCGATCACCCTTAAGTGGGTGTTCAAGCTGAAGAGGGATGAAGCCGGTGCCATCGTCAAGCACAAGGCTCGCTTGGTGGCTCGAGGTTTCGTGCAGCAGGAGGGGGTCGACTTCGACGACGCCTTCGCCCCCGTAGCACGGATGGAGTCCGTGCGACTTCTCCTTGCGCTAGCTGCCCAGGAGGGCTGGCGTGTCCATCACATGGATGTCAAGTCGGCGTTCCTTAACGGCGATTTGAAGGAGGAGGTCTACGTGCACCAGCCGCCGGGATTTGTGATTCCCGGCAAGGAAGGCAAGGTGCTTCGTCTGCGCAAGGCCCTCTATGGCTTGCGGCAGGCACCGAGGGCGTGGAATGCCAAACTGGATTCCACAATGAAGGGGATGGGCTTCGAGCAAAGCCCGCACGAGGCGGCCATCTACCGGCGGGGCAGGGGACGAAAGGCCCTGCTGGTGGGTGTCTACGTCGATGATCTTGTGATCACCGGCACCGAGGAGGTGGAGATCGAGGCGTTCAAGGAGAAGATGAGGGCGACCTTCCAGATGAGCGACTTGGGCCCTCTCTCCTTCTACCTGGGGATCGAGGTCCACCAGGACAGCTCCGGCACCTCTCTCCGCCAGACAGCCTACGCCAAGCGCATTGTGGAGCTGGGCGGTCTCACCGGCTGCAACCCAGCCCACACTCCTATGGAGGAGAGGCTGAGGCTGAGTCGGGAGAGTACGGAGGAAGAGGTGGACGCGACGCAGTACCGGCGTATTGTGGGCAGCCTTCGCTACCTTGTCCACACGCGACCGGACTTGGCGTTCGCCGTCGGCTACGTCAGTCGGTTCATGCAGCGACCGACGACGGAGCACCAGCAGGCCGTGAAGAGGATCCTCCGCTACGTCGCGGGCACCTCCGACTACGGTCTGCACTACCCGAGGTGCCCCGGTGCGGCACATTTCATCGGGTACAGTGACAGCGACCACGCCGGCGACATCGACACGAGCAAGAGCACCAGCGGGACGCTCTTCTTCCTCGGCAAGTGTCCGATCAGCTGGCAGTCGGTAAAGCAGCAGGTGGTGGCTCTGTCCAGCTGCGAGGCAGAATACATCGCAGCCACTACCGCTTCTACTCAGGCTCTGTGGCTGGCTCGGCTGCTTGGCGATCTCCTTGGCAGAGACGCAGAGGCAGTGGAGCTCAGGGTGGACAGCAAGTCCGCCTTGGCCTTGGCGAAGAACCCAGTCTTCCATGAGCGCAGCAAGCACATCCGGGTGAAGTATCACTTCATCAGGAGCTGCCTGGAGGAAGGGAGCGTTCGGGCCAACTACATCAACACCCAAGACCAGCTCGCCGACTTTCTGACCAAGTCCCTTGGGCGAGTCAAGTTCCAGGAATTTCGCACCAGGATCGGGATGGCTCAGATACCCCACAAGGAGCCACACAAGACTTAGGGGGAGAATGATGGATAAGTCTCTGTTGGCTGGTGGTTGTGGGCTGCAGTAGGCAGCACATGGTCCTTGTGTAGGACAGCATCCTTGACTGCTTTTAGGACAGCAGTTAGCATCTGTAGGACAGCATCTTGACTGCTTTTAGGACAGCAGTTAGCATCTTAGACTAGCATCTTGGCATATGCTGGCTGGTTAACAGCCCTATAAATATGTATCCCCAACCCCTCAGGTTGGCATAGCATTGTGTGAGAAATAAACCCAGAAAATTGCCCCAACTCAGTGTGCTATCCTCTCAATGAGAGTAAGGATCCTGCTCACACCTAGAGCAAGGATCCAGCGTCTAACAATCATTGCCGAGCTTATCACACGAAAGCGATAAGCAGCTCCAACTTCCCACAGCGAACATCAGCCAAAGCCCTAACACGCCACCACCTACTCGCAACAAGCCCCAGCTTCCAAAGAAAGTGAACACAATGTGTCATTGTTGCCAAGCTTTGTTGCACCCACAACAAAAGCAGCTCTGACTTCACTATCAATCCATCCTAGGAGAGCAAAAGACATGCTGCAAACAAGTAGTGAACCCGAAAGAGCCCAGCCTTGTCGAAACCCAGGGCTTCCACAATAAATGTCCCATGCGGACCAACATTCACAGCACCACAGGATCTAGGCAATGCCTTCAGGATGGATACGACGCTGAGCACCGCCATAACCTCCCTAGGGACCCTAGGCGAAGCAACAAGGTAAGGGGAGACACCTAGACGACACTTCCAAGGAAGGGAATGACACCCCGAAGGTGTTGGTGTCAGCGTCTCAAGCTAAAGCTAGCCAAGGCTTTTGCCAACACATCTCTCCTCACACCACTGTGTGCCGTCAACTCAGCTGCTTTGGAAGCTATGATGAAGTTGCTCATCGTCAACCACCGCACGCAGCTCTCGAGCTAACGCAGAGCCATTGCAGGTGAAAAGCTATGCCCACAGCAGGGCCCTGCTATGGCAGGCCATGGCTGTCGTGCCCTAGAAAGACTGCCCAGAGACGAACCATGCAGATGTCGCCACCGACACAAGCCTGAGCAGGCTCGCACCTCCTATGTCGCGGTCGCAAGCTTGGCGCTTGCTTGCCTCATCAACGAGCACTCATCCCCAGTGGCCATGCCCACCCCCACACGCGGTTACTGCTGCAACCGCACCACCTTGTCGCCACACGTCCCACTCCACACCCGCCACGGGCCACATGCGGCTGCCAAGCTGAAGTTGACCAAGCACCAGAGCCGTGAAGCACCTAGCCATGCTCGAAGACGAAGCCAGCGGCAAAAGGGCCACCGCCCTCCCTTCCCAACCTAGGAGACACCCGATCCGGCTATAGTGTTAGTGGATCTAGGCACCACCCACCAAAGATGAGCGAAGAGCCATGAGAGGGTGAAGGGACAGCTGCACCGCCACCGTGCGGCCTCCATAGGCCCAACCGGAGCAGGGCTAGCCCAGAGACTAGCGTATCCAAGATCCAAAGGTCCGCCGCCAAGAGGAGCAGCTTCACAATACCATGGTGGACAAGAGCTTGATAGAGCCGACAAATGTTTTCAAGTCATCCGTATTAGAGATATGTGTAGTCTAACATATGTATATCATGTTACTTGTACCCCAAGTTGTATCTTGACAATATATATGAAAGACACCACCCTTAATCAGGTGTGAGGTGTTTTTCCTAATTCTCTACATGGTATCAGGAGTCCACGTTCCCTTCCGGCTTCTTCCTCTACTCTAACCCATAACCCACAATCTCCCGCAGCCGCAATACCAATGATATTCCACAGCCGCAATCACCTGCGATCTCCCACAGTCATGATCTCCCTCAGAGGTCATGATATTCCTCCTTCCCAGACTTCGCGTATATCACAAGGTCGCCCCCCCCCCCACGCGTGTCGCCTCGAGATCGCGGCCTTTCCCGCCCCCGAGCTTGTCCTCTGCTTCACACGGAGGCCTCCTTTGCTCCATGCGCGCTTGTCCTCTGGTCCTCTGCTTCTCGCGGAGGCCTCCATTGCTCCACGCGGAAGCGAATTCATCTTCTCTTGGTGTTATTCCATCCAATGGTGACGGAGCCCTCCCTCTCCTCACCACCAACGACAGCTCTTCGAGCGGCGCCATGGGCTCCATCCCAGCTGGCCCGATCGTTGCCCCTACGCCACAATCAATGTTTGCAATCACGTCCCTGTTGTCGTCGAGCTCAAGCATCTAAACTTTCACAAGTGAGCGTCCCTCTTCGAGTCTTTGGTGGGGAAGTTTGGCCTCCGGGGCCACATTGATGGGACTATCCCCGCCAACCTTGCTGATTCGCAATGGGTCATGGACAATGCATGTGTCCACAGTTGGCTCCTCAGGTCTGCTGGCCCCGATGTCCAGGACCTCGCCATTAACGGCGAAAAGTCAACGTGCCAGCTCTAGGTCACCATCGAGGGCCTCTTCCTGTCCAACAAGGAGCCCCGCGCCGTCTTCCTGCACAAGTTCTCCTCTATGAGGCAAGGGATCTCTCCATCAATGACTATTGGTCTACAGCCAACGCATGAAGACCGTCACTATGCCCTGAGCGATGTCGGCCATGCTATCTCGCCGTCCCAACTGGTCCTTAACCTCCTTCGCGGTTTCAACCCGCGCTTCTCCAACACGGCAGACAACATCGCGGACACTACACTGTTGCCCGACTTCAACACCACACGCTAGAAGCTCGTCCTCAAGGAGCTTCGCCTAGCTAATGAAGGCAAGATTTCCACCAAGACCGCCCTTCATGCCTCTAGCTCCTCTCGTGTCCCTCTGCCACCGTGTGCTTTGGCGCGGCACAGGGACAAGGCGGTCATGGCCATACCACCGGAGGTGGCGGCAGCACATCTAACCGCAACACAAAGAAGAAGGGCAGCCACAGTGGTGGTGGCTGGCAGCAGCAGCAAGGTGGATGGCGCGCGCTCTTGTCTGGTCCGTGGGTCTGTTAAGGTCCACTACACAGCCAGAACCAGCAGCAGCAGCCTTGGTTCTGTCCGCCGCCACAGCAGCCAATGTGGCGTGGGCAGGGGCTGCTTGGACCTCCTCCGCGGCAGCAGCAAGCACACTCGGCTTTCACTCCAGTCGAGTTCTCCACTCCGGCTTACTCCACCAACCACAGTTCGCTCCTCCGCCGGGTCCTCAAGCTGGTGGATGGAATCAGGCGGGTCTCATCATGGCATTGGATCAGATGGCACTTCAGGGTACAATCCTTGGGTTCTGGACACTGGTGCCACATCACACATGGCTTCTTTGGATGGCATATTACTCACCCGTCTTCCTCCTTGTTCTTCATCCATAATTGTGGGCAATGGTCATTCTATACCTGTAGTTAGTCACGGTACTTCTATCCTTCCCACAGCCAATACCTCCTTCCATCTCAACAACATTCTGGTTGCGGCTGACATAGCGCGCAATCTTCTTTCTGTTCGTCAATTTACACGTGATAATCATTGTTCTATCAAATTTAACGCACTTAGTTTTTCTGTTAAGGATCCATGGACGGGACGCGTGATTCTTCGCTGCAATAGTAGCGGGGATCTCTACACCATCTCTCCAGCTTCGCCATCCACCGCCGCTAGTTGCAGTCTCGCCGTCACGTCCACCTTATGGCATCACCGTCTTGGTCATCCGTCTGACTGCGTCGTCACTTCCCTTAGAAACATGTCGATAATCACATGTAATAAAACAGCACGCTCATTGTGTCATGCCTGCCAGCTAGGAAAACACACGCGCCTGACTTTTGCTAGTTCAGTTTCCATTACATCAGAACCTTTTGCTCTAGTTCATTGTGATGTCTGGACCTCCCCTGTTCCTAGCACTTCAGGTTATAAATATTATTTGGTCATGCTTGATGATTTCACTCATTATTGCTGGTCCTTTCAGCTGCGTCAAAAATCTGAAGTATATGGTCATTTTGTTGATTTTATTGCCTACGCTCAGACTCAGTTTGGCTGTGTACCTAAATGCTTTCAGGCTGACAATGGCACAGAATTTGTTAACCATGCCATGTCTTCCTTTCTATCAAGTCGTGGTGTCCTACTTCGCCTATCCTGCCCCTACACCTCTTCACAAAATGCCAAAGCCGAGCGTATGCTTCGTACTATCAACATCATTCGCACGCTGCTGATCCATGCTTCCATGCCGCCTTCTTACTGGGCTGAAGCACTGGCTACAGCAACCTTCTTGCTGAACCGGGGCCCTTCCTCTTCCGTCAGCCATCAAATCCCGTACCAGCTTCTCCATTGTTCCTTACTGGATTGTTCTCAGCTTCACGTGTTCGGCTGCCTCTGTTATCCTAACCTCAGTGCCACGGCTCCCACAAACATGCAGCTCACTGCCGGCCATGTGTCTTCATCGGTTATCCCACCTCTCACAAGGGTTACCGTTGTCTTGACATCTCTACTCGGCGGGTGATTATATCTTGCCATGTGGTTTTTTATGTCCATTTGCCGCCACTCCATTTATGCCGGCTTCACTTGATTTTCTTCTGCAGGATGTTACTTCAGTCGCTCCCTCTGTTCTAGAGGTTGAGCAGCCGTTGCCCCAGGACCTCGACAATCCGGCTATCATCTTGGCTGCCCCTGCTCACCTCCCAGTACAGCCGACTGGCCCTGCTCACCTCCCAGTACAGCTGGCTGTTCCTCCTGAGCAGACACCTAGTCCAGCCCTTGCAGCACCTCTGGGTGGGACTGGCTGGTTTGGCCTCACATATGGGCGTCGGCCCCCTGCACCAGTGCCGGCTGATAGGCGTTTCAGCGGCAAGGTGTTCCAGCGGCGGTCTTCTGAAGCTCAACCGTTCCCCAGCACAGTTGCGTCAAGCCGTCAACTTCTTCGACTGCTGCTGGTGTGACCAGTGCGACTGCTGCTGGTACGACCAGTACGGTTGCTGCTCCTCAGTCACCTGCACCAACCCCCAGCAGGCCTCTACTACCTCGTGTTGTGCACGGGCCTCAGCGTCCGGCTGTTGCATGAGCAGGCTGTCAAGAGGATACTCCGCTACATTGAGGGCACCACCGACTACGGCTTGCACTACCCGAGGTGTCCCGGTGCGGAGCACTTCATCGAGTACAGCGACAGCGACCTCGCTAGTGACATCGACATGAGCAAGAGCACCAGCGGCACTCTGTTCTTCTTCGGCAAGTGTTTGATCAGCTGGCAGCCACTCAAGCAGCAAGTGGTGGCTCTGTCCAGTTGCGAAGCGGAGTACATCGCTGCTGCCACAACCGCTTCGACTCAAGCTCTCTGGTTGGCTCAGCTGCTGGGCGATCTCCTGGGCAGAGAAGCTGAAGCAGTGGAGCTCAGGGTGGACAGCAAATCCTCCTTGGCCTTGGCGAAGAACCCCGTCTTCCATGAGCGCAGCAAGAATATCCGCATTAAGTACCACTTCATCAGAAGCTGCTTGGATGAGGGGAGCATCAAGGCCAGCTACATCAACACCCAGGGCCAGCTAGCCGACCTTCTCACACAGTCCCTTGGGAGGGTCAAGTTCCAGGAGCTGCGCGCCCGAATTGGAATGGTTCAAATCCCTGAGAAGGCTCCCCACTAGGCTTAGGGGGAGAATGATAACAATAAGCCTTGTTGACTGGGATATTTAGGAGTTAAAGCTCTATGGGTATTAGGAGTAGTTGGTGCATATGTCAGCACCCTTATCTTAGCATCTACTTTAGCATATGCTGTCTACTTTAGAGCATCTCCAGTGTTAAATCGAACTGAACTGACATGGTTCGGATGGGTAGAGTTTGGTTTGGGAGAGCTGCAGTGTGGCGTCGGTGGTTGAGCCAAAGAAACAATAAATAAACTAGAAGTGATCCTAGCTGATGAGGTTTCACAGGCAAACGCCATCAATGATCTGTCCTATACAAGAAATTTTTTATTGGACAGCCACACCATGGTTCGACGCTTCAGTTGGGTTCAATTTTAGCTCTGACAACAAGCAGTCAAACCGTGTAGTGTTCTCGGTTCGCTTTGCATCTCCCTCGGTTCGCTTTTGCAGTACACTGGAGGTGCCCTTAGAATATGTTGCGGCTTTCTTAATAGCCAAGTTTGCTACTCTATATGTATCCTTCAACTTGCCATAGTTGTGGCTAAGGCTAATGGAATAGAAAAACTAGCCCCAGATCCTGTGATTTGTGTCCAACATTGATGAAGATATCCATGTTAGGCTTTGAAGAAAGGCAGCAAAAAAATGCCTTAAAAAGTTGAAAAAAATATATAAC
Source organism: Sorghum bicolor (assembly GCF_000003195.3). NCBI lineage: Eukaryota > Viridiplantae > Streptophyta > Magnoliopsida > Poales > Poaceae > Sorghum > Sorghum bicolor. The sequence continues at coordinate 37,885,602 of NC_012877.2, read as the reverse complement.
TAGGATTAGGAAGTTCCATTGCTCACATATTTATCAGATGCCTCTGAACTAATTATCATCTTATCAGATCTTGGCTCAATGATACAGGTTAACTTTCCTTTTTTTGAAATATGGTAAATGAACTACAATGCTAAGTTGAACTTTTGTGGGTTAGTAATGTTGTTTCTCACACAAACAAAGCATCCCTTCATTAAGTATATAAAATTAGGGGAAATAAATATCTTACTTGAAGCCAATCAGCTACTGCAGCAATGTTGGGCATAGTAGCACTCATACCAATTATCTGCAACCCATGACTTGCCATCTTCCCACTGCTAGAGCCTGAAATTTCTCCGCTAGATGACTGTGAAGTCCCTTCACCAGCAGCATATCGAAGCTTTGTGAGCATCAGTTCTAAAAGATACCCTCTGTGTTGGTCACCAACCTACAATGTAATTGCATAATTTGAGATCTTAACAAGTTTAAACTATATATTACATCATGTTTGACAAATTAAGTCAAAGGAGAAAGGAAGAAAGGACCAATTCAGGGGCATGGGGAAAGGTAAATAAAAACAGGTAAAGATGCAACGCTATATGCTTCCTTAAGTAGGGGCTGGGTAAAGATGCAACGCTATGTGCATCCTTAAGTAGGGGCTCGTGGATAGTACTACTGTCATAGAGCTTTAGCCAAATGGCGAGCTGGGAGGCTACTGGTCCTGGGCCCAATATTACAAATCTATGAGGGAAGCCCTGGGGAGCGTCGAATGCTTCCTATTTGATTTGCATTTGCTAAGGCTTAAGTATGCTGCCAGAATTCATTGAGTGCCAGGATCAATGGCACTTCTCTTTGTTGCTTTCTTGTTTACTGACAATTGTCAAGAATGACAAACCTTTCTTATTTACAAATTGCTCTTAATGATTATGACCTAACAATATGGAAACTCAGGTAACAGGTAAAGTAACACATAATATTACTAGATTAAGACAAGATGGGTGATGACTAACCATACCAAACCTTGAACAAAAAAAGAACACCCCAAAAAAATTAAACAGTGATGCAGTAGGGATAAAGATACATCACTTGGACTAGATCAATGGTCCTAGGCATTGGACCAAATTCACTCCCAACCGGCCCAGGTGCAGAGAAGAGAGAGCAGGCCAAATCCAATTAGAAGTTCTGATTGATGTATACAGTACACCAATATCACATACACTTATACCAGAATTTGTAGTGCTCTTAGTTAGCTATGATAAAACCTCTAGTACTTACTATGCTAGTACATCATTTTTTTTCTTGAACATGCAGGAGAGTTGTGTATCATTGGACTAATTGAAGTACGTCATACAAAACGCATACACACTACTCTGAGATCCCAGATAGTACCAGATCTGTAGTGCTCTATCTGTTTCATAAAACAAATCCAATTCCACAATGCACACTGGCCAAGGGGCACTAATAGCTAACAACAGGCCAACAAATATCCTCATTAAATGGCAATAATCTCATACACGCTATTAAAAGAGGGCAAAGAATAGAAATATTAGAATCATTACATTAGTATTCTTAATGCTTGCTGAAATGACAGTTCCCAAGGCAATGGACTTGCATTACAAAATATAGGTGCGGTATGAATAACCATGAAAGTACCAACAACAAAAGGTTTAAGGCAAAGAGAGGATGTTCTGAGCAGCACTTCAGTTTTAGACAAGCTTACCATATGAAGTTCATCTATGACAATTACACCAAGTTCAGAGAGGCGGCCATCCTCCAACAACTTGTTTACCAAAGAGTTTGCCTTCTCTATGGTACATACAGCAACTGCAGTATCTTTAGGAAGTGAGCCTCCCCCCTGGTTCCCATAGAAGCTACGGACATGCCTACCCAGTGGCTCAAGAAGTTGTTCAAGATGTTCAGCCTGTAAAAGTTAAATGAATATGAATAATCAAACACAAGTATGTTTCAGACCATTCCAAAGCTGTATATAAGTATTTAAAAACCTTTTCAGCACATATTGACACATAGGGAAGGACAAGAATTGCCACATTCCCACTTGACAGTATCCGCCTCAACATCAGAACTTCAGCGACGAAACTTTTACCAGCACTGCAAATTTATCAACAAAAAAGATACACATAAGATTAGATAGAAGTGAAACTTGGAAAAAAGAAAACAGTAGGCATCTGAGAATGTTAAGTGTGCAGGTATGTCCACATATGAACAGACATGAAAGATCTGCAAACACCTCGTGGATGCACAATACACAAGATTCCTTTTGTCCAAGACACCTTCCACAAGTAAACATTCAACCTGCAATGGACATGGGAACATAGCCCAAAGGACAATCAATATGAGTTGCAAGCAAGGATTATATTTAAAGAAAGGAACAATATTATTTTTCATCATAACATTCTTGAAAACTAATTTATTTACGAACTCCCTGATACTTATAATGATAAAAAGGATGGAGGACATTACTGAACAAATCACAGATACAGATTAGTTGACAAAAGTTTGCAGCCAACATTTTATTTTGGTTATCAAAGCAGCCAAACCATAGATTAACTCACTGACTCCAAGGTGAGTAACAATTGCAACTTATGAGAATGTGCAACCACACAAATACCCGCAAAAAAGGATGTCTACACAGAAGGTGGAAACAGATGCATAAATGATCATGGACAATTTGGTTGAAACAACTATGAAGCCTATCCCTTTCTTTCTCTCGCTTAAAGCTGTAAAACGTCTTTCTGTTTCCAACCATTTGGGAAAGCTAAAAGCTGAAAGCCAAAAGTAGGTCCAAGGTGCTGGTTAAATTGTAATATGTGAAAGCAGAGAAGAAGCACTTTTCAGAAGCTGAACCAAACACAGCCTGTGTTTGATACCCATATTTAAAGTGATTAGTATATTGGCTAAACTGTAGTTCCAGTTTCTATATCTGTTTGAACTACTATATTTCTAGCAATTTGATCGACAATCAAGATCGATATATTGATTATAATTAATGCTGAAAACTTTATTGACACATAGGACCCACATTTTGCAGACATGCCCATGCGTTGCAATAGGAGAAAACCCCCTAGCATGCCCTAGCCCAATAAACATATCCCAAAACTTAATTTTTATACATGAATTAGCACCATTGTTAGGCAATAATATTTATTTGCATATATTTAAAACAGTGCTCGAAAAATTGTAGAACTAAGCCCATAATAACTAAAACTTAATTTGGCCCCAAACTTATCTTTCAGCCTATCCTATGCTGAAGGAGAATATAATTGGTGGAATATTTGATATATTGCATTGGGTCTCATAGACTGATTGTATAGGGTACATAGGACTAACACCTTATGTGGATACACAATATGGTACTATTCCTATTTACTCTAACCCCCCTCCCCCCCCCCCCGCGCAGTTACAGTCGATGCGCCGCGTATGCTATGGCTGGAGAAGAAGCCGACGAGTCCTCATGCAAGGCGGTAGCCCTTTATACCGATGTCGAGGTAGTCGAGCGTAAGGGCACAGTAGCCGTGGTCAAAGAAGTCGTGCTGAAGATGGCCAAGGTCGACGTAGTTGTAGTTGGGTTGCGTGTCGATGGAGCTGCAGGCACACAAGGGGCGCCATGGTAATGACGGAGACGCGTCGAGGCAGTCGTCGTGGGAGGAGGCGATGCCGAAGTCGATGCAATCAGGACCGTCGTAGAAGAAGGGCGATGACGCAATCGAGGCAGACGAGGTAGGAACGGGAGGGTCGATGCCGAAGTCGATGCAATCAAGCCGCCTAAGCACCGAGGCGCAGCTAGATTTGCCAGATCCAGCAACGTGTCGGGGACGAAAGCACGCGTCAATGTTGTCAATACCAAGCGTACAAGAGAGAGGGCTCCAACCGTATGGTTGTGCTAGACGAAGAAGAAGCAATGCGGGAGAAGACGCGTCGGCGAGCAGGTCTCAGCGACGACGCGAGTAGTGGCAGCTCGATGACGAAGACCCAATCAGCAGGACGAAGACCTTGTGCAGATGGATGGTGCAGCAGGGATTGCACAAGTCATCGATGCATAGGTGACGGCGATGTAGATGCAACGACGAAGCAAAGACACGGGCGGCGGTGCTGCGGCCCAACGAGGCGACATAGCAGCAGCCCTATTGCTCGGAGAAGATGCGCGTAGTGCTCGGAGACGGTGTCGATGAAGTCGATGCCGATGCCAGAGTAGAACGTGTGAGGTCGACAGGCAGTGGGCGACTCAATCCCGATCAGTGATCGGGCAAACCAAAAAGATACAGCAGCAGGAGATCGGGTGTACCCAGCAAGACGGCACGACGGCGGCAGTGCGACCCGATCCGACGGCGCAAGGCGCACGACGGGTCACGAACACGTGTGGTCGAAGGCGCCAACACGGATTGACGAGGTGGAGATGGGCAGATCCACTCGACAACAGCGACACGCCAGATCTGTCGGGTGGCCGGGCCTGGCAGCCACCACGGCGGCACGGGACGGGGCGAGATTCATTTGCCTCCATGCGACGAAGATCAGGAAGGTGTTGACGGCGACAGCCAACGACGAGTCCGGGGACAAGGCCACGGCGGCACCTCGGTGATGATGTAGGGGAGATCCCCATCTGCTGTGCGGCGACGACGATGGCAACCGGATCAATAGGATCAGGCGCCTAAACAGGGGCGCTGCCCCCGGCAGAGATCGACCTCTCCCCGGGGGCGCGCAGTGCGGAAGCGGCGGCGGCTAGGCTTAGGATCTAAACCTAGGCGAATGATACCATGAAGGAGAATATAATTAGTGGAATATTTGATATATTGCATTGGCTCTCATAGACTGATTATATAGGGTACATAGGACTAACACCTTATGTGGATACACAATATGGTACTATTCCTATTTACTCTAACATATGCAACTGAACGGCATATATTAGAAGAAACAAAATACATCTCCAAGAAGCAGACCACATTCGTCCTGACCCACTAACACACGTGCGTCCCACAAGGACCTCCACCCTAGGTCCGAAAACATGGCCTCAGAGATGGCAGCCAACCCACACTGGCTATTCAATCAAGAACAAATGGCTCTTAGCGAACGGAAGTCCTGACCAGCCATAAGAGACACGCAGGAGCAGCTTGAACCCACCTGTCATTGGGTGGAAGGGGGCGACAAGAAGAAGAAACGCTATTCCTTTTAATATTATAGGTAGCTATTTATGTAATTTTACTTGGCTCCAAATCTTGTACTTGCCTAAATTTGGTCATGTCCAGGTTTCTTCCGTGGCCAAATTTTCGCTTAGCACAGTGGGGGCACAAACTAAACAGGCCTTCAGACAGATCTAAGAGAGCACTACATTATTCGAGAAAAAGGAAGCAAAAACATTAAAAGGGTGAAAAAATAAAATGTCGTGGTAGCAATACAAAAGAAAACTTAAGCTTTTCATATGAATCCGTTGCCATATAATTGGTATCTACACCAGTTGACATACTAACTTACTAAGTACTTGTTTTGGAGACGTACTTATTACGATACAAATACTAAAGAAGCTTAGCTTATGAGCAAAAATAATTGGTAATGGTAAGCCTACTAGTAGAGAGGGCGGCAGTAGTTTGCAACACTTTGCTGGAGAAACTTTCCAACACAGGCAAAAATGGTCAGGTGAAAGAAAGCTAGCAGCCAGAGATTTATTGAAAAGATAATTAGGGAAAAGAATCCTAACCTGCCAAGGGTACAGCTCTGAAATGCCTTTTTTCATGTACATAGCACAAAGTTCAGGAGGAAGCCAACTTGATAGCTTTGACTGATCCTTCAGAGGAATGGAGCTACTAGGTGTCCTAGCTTCCACTTCCTCAGAAGCAAATTTACTCTTGGAATCTACCCAAGTCTTGCAATTATTTGAATATGCAGCAAGTGATTTATTTTTATTGTGGGTTGGCTGATTGAGATCTCTACTAATAAGATGAGAATCCCTTGCATCCTCTTGAGTTGGGTGAACATTCCCTTCAATTGTTGACTTGAATACACCCTGACATCTCATGGTCATGGCTGCAGAATCAGTGTGCAAATTACTAGCACTTTTCTTCATCACATCCACAGGGTCTATGAGATTTTCCTTTCCTAGAAGGCCACTGTCTTTCAATGTAACATGGTCTGCTTGTGCACTACAAGCTTCACAGCTGCCTTTTGCTTCAAATTTTGAACATGAAACTTTAATATCATCCTCATGAAAGAAATCCAGCTGCTTCACAGGCAAAGGGGAATTAATTATATGCTGACTGTTTACTGCCAGTGATTCAACTTTATTTGACAATTTCTCCATATGATGTGTATCATTGCTTCCTACTGTATTTTGACAGTCAAGTTCATCCCTTTCTGATCTACAAAGAGTCTTAGAGCATACTGCTACTGCACAAGATGACTTGTCTTCTGCTGCATCAAATTCAGGCCTTCCGCGGACCTTATCAGCTTGGGCAGATATCCCATCAGCGAGTTCAATTGCTGCATTCCAGAACTCCTCCCCAGGTGAAGTAAGGGAATTCCTCGATACAGACTTTAGGGTTTCCACAGGGGCTAGAGAAAACCCAACTTTTCTCTGTGCAGTACTTGGGGTAAAGCTACATCTTTGCAAGGCCGAAAACCCAACACAACTCACCTGTTCCCCCTCAAAAGATTCCTGCTGAAAAGAACATAATGAGAAGTTCAAAAGGAAAAAAAAAAAGAAAAATAAAGAAACGGTTCCAGATTTGACTTGTTAAGGCATAACCAAACCTCCACAGCCTCTGACCCACCATGGTGATTGATGCATTGTTTCATGGAAGCCACGTTATCATCTAACTCCTGCAAAGAACCAAACTAAGAGTTGAAACTCATGAATCACTTATTACATGATGACGCTAAGGATGGAAAGATAGTGTATCTTGGTCCAACCTTTGGAGCTTCCAAACCACCACAATGGGCAACTCGCTGCTTCTTGACACAGTCATTGTCACAAGGAATCAAGAATGACTGGGTCGCACTCCGCTTCTGTTTCATCCCCCACTGCTCGCTGTAATCACAGTCACCCGTCAAAGGCAGGATAGCACTCGAGCAACAAGATTACACCCGTCATTTGCAAAAGAACAGTTCTTGGCACAAATATATTTATAACTCCCCTTACGTTTCACACTGAGCGCACTCACCTGCAGGAATGGGACAAGAAGTCCGCCGTGCTCCTCCTGAGATCAAAGTCTGCCCCGTCACCTACCACCGCCACCACCGGAGCCGAGGAACCGACATCGACATCCATTGCTGCCGAGAGGCTCCGCCTGGCGCCCGGGTCCCCGCCGCTGGGCGACCTCACGGGGAGCACCGATGCCGCCGCCGCGGCACGGGTGGAAAGCGAACGGGCGAGGTAGCCCTCCAGGGACCCCTTGGCGCCGCCGGGGCTCTCATGCTGCGTCCCGGGTCGCGGCGACCCGTCCTTGCGCGACGAGGGCCTCCGCTTCTTGGCCGGGAAGAACTACGGTGAGCCGGATCGCGGGGAGAATTAGCGCTTGGACGCGAGGAGGCGAATGGGCGAGGAAATAGGTTAGGGTTTTACCTGGTCGATTTGGGGCCGAGACGAGCCCGACGCCATTGCGGAGGGAAAGTTTCCGGAAGGGTGTTTAGTTTCTTTTTGAATTGTTTTGCATAGCCACGGAGCGGCGGAGGTGAAAGATTGAGTCTGACTTTGGCCCTGTATCATAAAGAGCTAGTTTATGCTGGTTTAGGCTTAGGCCCTGTTCCACCAACTAAATTTTAGCTAGCTAAACTTTAGTCACTTTAGTAGCTAAAATTCCAAACACATTGACTAAAAGGAGCTAAAATAGTTTAGTTTCATTAGTCACCTAAGAGTAGCTAAAATAATTTTAGCTAGCTAAAATTTAGTTGGTGGAACCAAACAGGGCCTTAATCTCCTACAACAGTAAAAGATGGACACCCGTTTTGTGCGACATTCGTCCATCGGGTTTTCGTCCTGTCTCGTGCGATGAGGAAACCCGCCCGGCTCTCTCTTCTGCAAAAAAAAGGAAAGTGCCTGCCTCCTCCTCGACAAATCCTCCTTGGCGCCCCCTCGACGAATCCTCCTCCACGCAGAGCGGCCGCCTCCTCCTCGACGAAACCTCCTCGGCGCCCCCTCGACGAATCCTCCGCCACCCAGATCCCCCACACAGAGCCCCCACGCAGAGCGCCCGCCTCCTCCTCGACGAATCGGCGACCGCCTCCTCGACGAATCCTCCTCGGCGCTCCGCTCCTAGATCCTCCGAGACAAATCCTCCTCGACGCCCGCCTCCTCGACGATTCCTCGACGCCCCATCCCAGATCCTCCTCCACGCAAAGCCCCCTCTCATCCTCCTTGGCGCCCCGCTCCCAAATTCTCCTCGGCGCCCGCCTCCTCGACGATTCCTCCTCGGCGCCCCGCTCTCAGATCCTCCTCGACGAATCCTCCACGCAGAGCCAACCGGTGAGCATCTCTAATGTGTAGCATTTTAACTCTGGTTAGCATAATCAGTAATGTGTAGATAATCAGTAACAAATGTGTAGATAATCAGTAACAAATTGTTTTTTAGGAAATTAATTGATAGAAAATAAGTTACTTTTGGAAATTTTGATAGAAAAAAGTTACTTTTGGTATTAATTGATATGCCGGTTCATCTTGACTGATGGGGAATGAGATGATAAAAGTTAAGTGCTAGGCAATTAAGTTAAGTATGGTCTTGTTCTAACTCAACCTACCCTGGTACTTGCTTCCCTGATTGTGCAAATCAGTAGATGGTTTCTCAAAAAATGAGAAGCTATACTGTAGCTCAGTCTAATGCATTTAGAGGCTTCATTCCTGAGAATATTGTGTATGACCTAAATAAATATGGTTATGGATATTTCACTTGCACATTCTGGATTGCTGCTCTGCAGATAAACACAATTCATCAACTGTCTATTTTGTGACTTGCGTTATGTATTGTTGTTTCTGCAAATTAACACAGTTCATCTCTAACAGCTTGTGTAAGTTCAATCCTTCCCCTACCCTTTGTTATTCTTCTTCATTTCTTTTATTTTTTGAGAATGATTTGCTGTTAACCAACTGTCATTTGGATTGAGTTCTCATATTTTTTTGGCAATGCTATGTTACTCAAGTTGCCTTGATGTGGTCTGGAGCTAGGCAAAAATCAGTCAATTGCATTGTTGGCACAGTCGATTTATCTTACTGTCAAAATTATACTTCCTAGAAGAGAGGTCTAAAAGTTCAAAACAACTAGCCTGTAATGAAAATGGTGATATCTTCTTCTATTCTATCGGTGCTTGCAACCTTCCAGCATACAGAAATTTGGGTTCAAGGTTGCAGGGCTCAGTCACATGACAGCTTTTTGGACGTGGTTGATCTATGCAGCTTGGATCTAATACATGCTTAGTGATTCTTGCAGGCCAAACCCTAAGGATTCTATAGTTGCTGAAAAATCAATGTTGCATAGTTAATTATTTACGAAAACAATCAGCATAGTAGGCACACCTACATAAGCTGATAGATATACGCCTTATCTACATCTACCCTGTTGCCATCTCTACTAATATGCAGGGATTAATTAGTCAAGGAATTGACCTTGCTTGTGTTGCTAATGAAATTTACCTAGCCGTGTGTTTAGTGAATAAGTTATCGCTTGACACCTCTACCATTATACATTACTTATTTTATGTTGTAGCACGTAGATAACCTGATATCTTTACTGTTGTTTTGCAAGACATCTTATATGAACTATTTTCCTTCAACAATGTGTTCCGCAGATTATAAGAGCTAGAAAACTACTATTGGAGCACTCCAGTATAAAACAATAAAGGTAAGCAAATTTTCACATTAATTTCTGTGCATTTTGAAAATTCAGGGTGAAGCTTTATTAGAGCCCCCCCTCGTAGGTCCTGCCCGCGAAAGCCACCGCTATCTCCTCCTGATCCGCATCCCGCTCGGCGGCGGCGCCTGCGCCTGCATCTTGCCGGTTGCCAAACTCGACGTCGCCACCGCCGATCCCGGAAGCTGGTGAGGGTTGCCGGAAGCGCCTGCCTCTTGCCGGTTGCCGGACGCACCTATCAACCGCTGGTGACGACGAATCGACACAGGAAGCTGGTGACGAGCTCGGCACAGGAACACGACGCTGGTGAGGCCAAAGCCATCCCGCTTCTTTTTGCTTTCTGCTGTGCAAAATCTGCCAACCCTAACCGCTCAACCGTAATATCTTTTTGTGTTGTTGATCTCCTGGTCATCTTGCAGTCTGAATTTCTAAATTTTCAGTTTTAAATATCTTATTATCCAGTTTTCAATTTTAAACAATGTAATATGTGCTATCTAATTTTCGCGGTGCTCATACATTCTCTATTCTCTAATATATCCAACTTTTAGTTTTAACAATATAATCTATGCAATTTGAACTGGGTATCGCTGCCTGCTATAATTTTATATGTGGAGCATTGGTTGCATTTTTGCAAAGATCTTGACTGGTAGCCCTTATTCCCTGAAAAAAATATTGTTTACCAGACTGATCTCTTTGTCAAACCATTGCCAGATACTATTAGCTTGTTCATCTAAGCAAAGAGAGAAAGCTACTTTGCGCATTCTTCATTGCTCAAGCTCTTGTCATTTTCAGTTTGCATTGCTGTTATTTAAGCTACTTTGCGCACTTGAAGTTGTCAAGTTGGTCGAAGGGCAGCTTGTCTTGTCAGGTTAGCACAAAAGGCAATTGAACCACTTCCAAAGAGCCAAGGTATTACCGTTATCACCTCATAAAACACATGTTGTCATGTTCAGGTGTTCCAACCATCTGATCCTCTTAGGTTCAAATGGTTTTGAAAACCTTAAATGATAACTGGTCTCCTTGTCACAATGCCAATTCTGAATTTTTTTTTGCTCTTACTCAACCATGTCTGTTAGCCCTCTAGATCCAAATAGACCCATATTGCTCTTCATAAGGTCCTAACCGTAAATCAAAACATGTTGAATTATGTGTTTTCGTCTAGCTCATGTGTATTCCTTCTTTGGGAAAGCTAGAGCATCTAATTTCTATCATCTGATATCAGGAAGAGATTGTTCATAATGAAACCTATACAAAACAATGAAGGTCGTACGCCATTTGCAGACTTGACAAACTCCATTAATGGAGGTAATTGTTCATACATTTTTCCAAACACACTCACTTGTATTATTGGTGGTGATTAAGTAAATTTGTATGAACTTATTTTCAAACAGCTGTTCATACAACATCAAATTCACAAGTGCAAGCTGATGAACGTGTGCAATGTAAAAGGGATGATGAACGTGTGCAATGTAAAAGGGAAAGAGAAAAGGCAAGACATGCAACAATGACTCAAGAACAAAGGGATGAAAAAAATAAAAAACGTAGAGAAAAATATCATCAAAAAAGGCAGAAACTTCACTAGCTGCTGGGTCTAGAGGTCCACCGTATTCTAATTTTCCGTTTTTGAATTTTGTATTACCATTTTTTCGTTTATGTGAGACATATAGTATTGTATATCACCTACTTGTATTAGTCATTTGTTTGCTTATTTAGAATATAATTATGTTGTACCAGATGGATTTAAATCATCCACGGAAAACACCAATGGCTATGAAGATAGTGACTGGCTACATCGATACAATTCATATAAACCTATGCCGAGTGATAAAGAAAACACATGTACCATTTTGCTTTTTTTTACTGATTAATTATTATTTTGTTCTTGTGTTTGTATGATGGTAAGGCTAAGGTTAATTTAATATTATTATACATATGTAGATAATTACTCCGATAGATGTGTAGATCAAAGTGGCATGCTTGACTTGACTGTTGCATCACCTGATCTAAACCCAAGTACATTATTTTTTTATTAATGTTATCTATTTGAGAAGAAAAAATAGAGTGGCCAACCCAATTGTCATTCATGACAATGTAACACGGAATTAATGTACCTCTATAATTTATTGGAAATCATACTTTTTTTATTATATATAGGTGTTGTCAATACATCCAGTCCCATCAATGACATTGTCACGTGTCCAAAAGAGCGTAAGCGCGAGCTAGATAGAACACGAAGGGCTGCAATGTCTACTGAACAAAAGGCGCTAATAAATAAGAGATAACAAATACATATGGTTTAACTATTTCTATATATTGCTGATCGTGAATCTTGATACAGGTACTTAAGTGGATTTCTCATCCTACAGTATATGTCTGCATAGAATAGACCACAAGCCACACACATTTATACCGTGAGTATAACAGTTTGTCTCAGTTTTTAAACAGTTTGTCTCAGTTTTTATACAAGTTTTTTTTCATAAAAACGTAGTATTATCCATGCGAATTCGTGGTATTTTATCAATACATTTATCAATTCGTGGTATTTTAGGAGGAACTTGAAAAGGTAAGTATATACAACAGTAGATACATAAAATACCACGAATTGAAGTTTCTGCTGTCACAAATTGGATGTGCACTCAACCTCTGTGTGTCCAGATCCCAACCTCTATACGGTCAGCAGCTCAATTAGATAGGCACAACTGCATAAATGTGATGTCAGCATTTTCTGACATCTTGGGACAAAATTGGATGGCGGCTTGAGGTCCTTGGCCATCTACTTGGCCAAGCTAATGATCTCCTGAGTTGGGATCTGCTGGCTAGCCGCAAGGAAGAAGCGAATCAATCCACACAGCGAGCGAGAACGTGACGCGAACCGGAGATGAATGAAGTGAGGAGCGGATGAGGTCAGGTACCTTGCGGGTTCCAGGTGAAAGTGTCTCTGTAGCGCTGGCCGTCCACCTCGATGTCGACACATATTGGCTTGAGGTTCTCCCTCGTCGGCCTATAGCGCGGAGGAGGCGGCCGCGCCACCGGCAGCTATACCCGCAGCTAGGGGACGCGCCCCAGCCACAAGGCCAGCCAGGGGAGCCAATTGGGAAGGTGTTGGCAGTCACTATGAATGATTTTATAGTGCCAACTTAGACTAAAAAGAAGAGGAATAAACATATTTAAATCACATATGCTTTTGCTATTGACATAGTTCCACTTGTACCATGGTATTTTGTTTTGCAAGATTTATAATGTGACAAGTGGAAGAAAACAATAAAATAAATAAAGCGCAAAAGACGAATTCACAAGTGCGCAATCAAAAATAAATGAGAAGCCCACCTTCAACATCGAACTGGACCCAATCGTAACTGAAGCAGCAAAGGAGGTCCAGCAGGGAGCAAGCCACGCGAAGGTGGTGGCCAGGTGGGGCCCACCAGGTTGCGGGCGCAACCTTGGTGGCGGCAAACCGGCCCCACCTTTCTCTAGCGGTTGCATGCCGCCATGCAAAGGACGGTTTCACCTACTACCATATTTAGATCCCCCGAACTGTCCTAGTTGGGCTATAAATAGATGGCTCCCCCTCATTTGTAAAACACACATCATTTGGAGTCTACATTTCCTCACACCTCTCACTTGTATCTTTAGTATTAGACTAGTAGTAGAGCAAGGCAAGAGCTACCAAGGAGAGCTTGTCTCCTAGGAAGAAAGGATCCTCTTGGTATGAATCATAATCAGTCTTCTTCCATGAGCAAGTTCTTGTTATCTTTGTATAATTGTACTTATGAACTAGAGTATAGTTATATCTATATCATGTTCATAGTATATGAACTAGTTCTTAGTTCTTGCGCTATGTCCTTGATACATTCATCCCTATTCTTCATCGTTCATCTAACTTATATGAATAGAAGTAAAATTAGGGATGAGATGATGGTTCACTGGGCCGTTCCGGTTGCTCTTAACCTAGCCTGTCAATCCGAAGGGTTGGGGCCCGCGGGGGTTAAGAGTTGTTTCCAAATACGTGAACATGGTGTTCACGTATGCGGAGATCAGTGGATATGCGGGTATCCCACGGGCAGAGGGGTAGGTGGCAGGGTGGTGACAGCCCTGTCATCCTTCGTATTCCCCCACGTTCGGATATTCGGTAGGAGTCATGTAAAGTCTCTATTGACTGGCAGACCAGCTTTGGGGATCTCCCTATCATCTCAAACTTGATCCTATCTCTAGACATGCTAGTTAGATGACTTACTAACAGTTCTTAGCACAGTTATATACGAACCATGCCTGCTCAGTAGTTATATTCTTTTATTCTTTATTTTATCTTTTATCCTTGAGGATGACCCAGATGTGTGTCCACTATCTCCAAATATCATATCTTACCCCTGTTTACTCTATACCTACCATGCATTTTAATAAGTAACCATGTTATAACCATGCTAGATATAAATGCCTTCCTACGGGAATTATAAATACGACACCCATTTACGGGGTGAAATGCTACAATGATAGTTCTGTGCGCTTGTAGAGTTATTCTTATTTCATACTGAGCTATCGATTGGCGTACCTAAGTACCTTTACTTAAGATTGTAATCCTTGTGCACTCACCCGGCGTCGGACCACAGCTTTGCATATCGTAAGTAATCTAACATTACTAATCATCAGTACCAGATTGCACTGCCTAGGCCTGCGCCGTAAAGAGCCTTGGGTTATCATTCTGAAGTGATGGTGGTTAGGATATGCCAAGAACGTTTCTAGTGTTATCATTAGGGATGGCTCAAACTCTATCTTTAGTGGTTTCGCTAAGAAACGCCAATAAACATTTCTGGCGCCATTGCCGGGGAAGGCATTTAACATCTTGCTGGAAATTACATTGATTGCATAATAAGCATGGGTAGTCATAGTTTAAACAGGCTAACTTTGCTGTTTTCTTCCGTCTTTTTATTGGAATGAAAACAGGATAGTGTATGACTGCTTTTGACCTGCCGGACAACTTCCTCAACAATCCAGACAAACTAGTAAGGAAGAAAAAGGCATTCATCACTTCGTCCTCTGCTACGTCACCGGCAGACAAACCAATCACCCCTGCACCAACCGTACTTTTCGCGATAGCCAAGACTCTCCGTGACTACTCCACTCCCGTTGTTGCCAATGTGCCTGTTGGGCCCGCTGTCAATGTTGGGAATGGCAACTTCGAGATCCGTACTGGCCTCCTCTCGATGGTGCAGGCAAGTCAGTTCTGTGGCTTGCCAAGCGAAGATGCCAACGCTCACCTTCAACACTTCCTTGAGTTGTGCGACACTATCGTCATCAAAGACGTCGCACAAGACAGCATCAGGCTCTGTCTGTTTCCTTTCTCCCTCACGGGAAAGGCGAAACAGTGGTTCTACCAGAATAAGGAAGCTGTAGACACCTGGAACAAGTGTTCCGCGGCATTCCTCGCTAAGTTCTTCCCCATGAGCAAAACCAGTGCTCTAAGGGGGAAGATGTCCAACTTCCAGTAGTCTTCACTAGAGTCCATCCCCCAAGCATGGGAAGGCTCCAGGAGTACATCCGGGCCTGTCCTCATCATGGAATGGAAGACTGGCTAGTGCTCCAGAACTTCTACGAAGGCCTTACGGCCATGTCAAAGGGGCACTTTGATGCTGTAGCTGGAGGTGCCTTCCTTTCTCTCACCATTGCCCAAGCTACTGCCCTCATCGAGAAGATGGTGGCAAACCAAAGTTGGGGAGAAGGAAGGAAAACACAAAAAGGCTCAAAGTCCGCCAAGGAGACGGAGCTGTTGGCCGCAAAAATCGACTTGCTGTTACAAAAGATGGACGACACTATAATCAACACCAACACCGTCCAAGCCATAGACTCACACACATCGTGTGAAGTCTATGGTGACAATGGCCACTCAGGGAACAATTGCCCTGAGACCCAAGAAGAAGCTTCATTCGTCAACAACGGGTATAGGACACCTCAGCAAGGTAACTGTAGGTGGTACAATCAGCACTTCCCACAAGGTAATAACTTCTCAAACTCTTTTTCAAATCAACCTTCCTTAAAAGATCTCGTTCTGGAACAAGCTAAGATCAATGAGAATCTTACCAAGAAGCTGTCCTTTAACGACAAAGTTTTTGAAAATATAAATGCTAAGCTTGAAGCTCTTTCTTCGTCTGTTAAAAATCAAGCTAGCTTTAATAAAATGATAGAAACACAGATGACTCAGATAGCTACTTCTATCCCTGTCAACGACACGGGGAAGATTTCGACGCAACCCAAACCTTTCTCTGAGTTTGTTCATGCAGCTACAGGGCAACGAAGGAAGAAGAGTCTCGCCAACGGACTATAAACGTTGTGCCCTTGCCGAAAGGTCTTCGGTATTTATAAAAAAACATATATATATATATATATATATATATATATATATATATATATATATATATATATATATATATATAAGGAAAGAATTTGTATCTGATAGGGCCGCACTATCATCCAAGCTTGGGGGAGGTGCCCCCACTCAGGTATTTTATTCTAATCCTCATTGAAAAAAAGGAGAAGAAAGTTTTTATGTTTATAAAAAGTATATAAAAAATATTTTATTTTCTACCTCTCTCTCATTTTATAAAATTCCTTGTTTTAGTCTAAAATAAAATTTCTCCAAAAATCTTATAAAAATCATTTCTTGTTTTTAAAGGCTTTTAGATTTTCAAATCTTATTTTTATTTTTTTTAAAAAAATAAAAAGTTTGGAATAAATTTGTGGAAAATCAAAATCTGGAGCAAGTTTTCGAACCAGACCCATCAGCAACCGACTACTCCCTTGGAGTAGTCGTTGGAGGGCACTGCCAAAAGGGGAGGCAGAGTGGGGCCCACCAGGTTGCGGGCGCACCTGGTTGCGGCCGCACCCTGCCCAACGGCTACTGGCTGCCGCCTTGTGGCAACGGCTAGTGACCGTTGTGGAGGGGGCTCCCGCGCCTGCGATCAGCTCTATAAATAGAGAGGATCCCGGGTGGAGCACCTCACCCCTCTCACATTCATATTTTCTTCACTCCCTCCATCTTCCACTTGCTCCACCATTCTTCACTCTTGTCCACATAAGCTTTTGTGCAAGAAAAATCTGCACAACCTCTTGCTCAAGCTCAAAGTGCTAGCTACCCACCAGGAGTGGAATCGGTGATCGAGTTTCCGGGCTACTCCGGAGAGGTCGTCGCTCGCGCAGGGGATCCAGCTCGAGTGCTCCTACACAAGAGGGCCAACCATCTCAAGATGAAGGGGAGACGCTCACCGGCCACGCCATCAATGAAGTCGACGCCCCCTTCATCGACTTCGAGAGTGATCGGGAGAAGCAGGCCTACGAGCTCCTGAAGGAACGCGTATTCCTACACTCGCCGACTTTGGACCCCGTCTTCCTCAAACAGATAGGTATGGATGTAGAATTTAATACCGTTTTCGAGCATGTTGGTTGGAGCCGAGTTGCCCCCGTTCATGAGCTTGGATCACGTCTTCTGACTATCCAATTTTTGGGCACTCTGCAAATCGTCGACAATGGTATTTCTTTATGTTGCTTTGGCATTGAGTACTCTCTCTTCTAGAAAGATGTGGCGGCACACTTAGGCTTTAATGCGCACTGCTCTATCAATTTGGATTTTTCCCTCTCTGGTTATAATCATCATAGTTTCTGGCACCTGATCTCGGGACAGAACATTGTGGGAAAATTCCAACCCAATGCTAACAACATCCATCATCCCACACTTAGGCTTTTGCATAAGTGGCTTGCTTGTTCTTTTTTCTCTAGGGATGATACCCATCTGGTTTTGGATCTTGAGTTGAAGATGCTTTATGCCATGCTTAAGAAAATCAAAGTTGCACCGATTTATGAAATTGTTAAGCATTGGCTGTATTCTTTTAAAACTGCCACACCTATCTTGTGCACTTCACTCATCACTCGTTTGCTGCTAGTGTTAATCCACAGGCTGCTAATTCTATTGTTTACCTTACCTCTCCTCACTTCATGATTAATGAGTGTTATCTGGCACAAGCCCATGTGATCAAGCGCAATGCATCCGGAAATGGGTTTGTGTTTTATTTTCCGGGATATATAAACGAGATTCCGTTACCTAACCCAGATCTCGCTTTATATACTTGCCCATCTCTCACCTTCGAGCTTGTTGAGAAAGAAGAAGCTCGTAGGAGTTCTACTTCTCGTAGGGAATCACGCAGGATGAGGCAAGAGGAGGTAGCACAACAAGCTCAACCAACCCAGCCTACGCTAGCACCAGCTGCACCAGAGAGGGGATGGTCCCCAACTATGACCACACCTAGGTTCACCCCTGTGTATGGTTATGGTATGGGGTATGTTCCTTCACCATATGAGGCAGGAGGCTCGGGCTGGCAGGAGATGTACGGAGCAGGAGGCTCTAGGGGACAGCATTCACACGAGGCAGGAGGATCTGGGCAACCACATCAGGAGCACACCCTAGATGAAGAAGACATGCCACCTCCTATTCGCCCTCAGGTCACCCTAGACTCCCTTAACACTCGCATGGGTGGACTGGAGCTCCAGCAAAGACAGATCCAGGGTACGCTGAATGCCCACATCTAGACTTCCACCTAGTGGCATCACTAGACCCAGTAGAGCTTCGTGGACCTAGAGGACGCAAACCGTCGACGGCACGAGGAGCAGTTGGCATTGCTACGGTCTATTGGATTTTTTCAGGGTCCACAACAATAAGCTAGCTTGGGGGAGAACCCTCATAGAGGTAACATGTATCTTATTTTCTTGCACTTCAATTTTAGTATTTAATTTTCAGCACTCTTTTCTTTATATATATATATATAAATTCCTCTCTCATATGTGTTTTAATATGCTAGTTGCTCTTCTGCTGAAATGATGAATAGTTGCTCTGTCTATAATTCTTTAGTGTCTAAGTTATAACTTAGTATTCATCAAGATTTAAGTTTGTTGGCTAAAAATGTCCTATTCTGAAAACTTGAAATCTTGTGGGTTGTGAATGCATGATCCTTTTATAAGTTGTTGCTAGACATGATATGGTACAAATAGATTTTGCTATGACTTTGTCTTAAGAGAAACTTGACATTCAAAATTTTCTTTTCAAAAATTTAAAACAAAGGGTTCCTCAATGATTATGAAATACTGTTGACATTCGTTAAGTGCAATAAGAATAAGAAAAATTCCGCAAGCGCACAAAACATCATCGTAGCATTTTATCGGAAGTATTCCAGGTATCGTTATTTATATTTTACCACTGGGAAGCTAAGGTCAAAGAATCTTATAACTTACCATGCATCTACTAATTTAATAAACCAACTAGACTAAAATAGGGGTAAATGATATATGATAGGTAATAATATAAAGGTGAGAATTCTATGATAAATGAGTAGATAGCCATAGCGGGAGGACAACGGGAGAGATCTGGGTTCCTGTATACTTCTCTATTACTTCAGTTCTATGATAACAAAGAATGAATTGATATAGCAATCACATATTAGCACTTTGGGACATCAGAACACCAACCACAGAAAGAGATGAGAAGGGGGCTGGGAAGCTCTGACTACGGTCCTACAAACACCGATCCGAACGAGGTGGAATACGTCGACCGTTAGGGCTGTCACTACCCTAGAGCTACCACAACAATCCGTAGGACTGGGTGTAACCTCAGGTAACCTCTAGTATAGACACCACGTCTACACTAACGATTACTACTCTAATTACCATGAATAACTAGAGCACTCAATGCGAACGGAGATCCTATGCCAAAATATAACAACTACACTACTCGATAATAATAAAGGCATAAAAGTAAATAGAGAAGATAAATATATTAAAGCATAAGTCTTACAATAAATATAAAGACATACCAAAACTCTGAAGACTTCTCCAGAACTGGAGCGCAGCTCCGCTCTCCCTAACTCCCGACTAGAACTAATCTACTACATTGGAATGTCTAGCCCTAATTCTCTATAGAGGAAAGGTTATCCTTCGAGGGCACTTCTCAACTCTATAATGATATCTTCTCCTCTAGGGGCCAGGGGCCTTGCTTATATAGTCCTCTTCCTTTGTGCGTTTTTGGTTCAGCAGGCGATGTGGTACTAAACTTTCCATCATATCTCATTAAAATGCACATAGGCCTTAATGAACCAAAATTTGGGCCCAATTAATCCCGCAGCTCTTTTATGTCGAGTCCTTCTTTTATTAATATCTCTTGATTCCGAACTCCGAATATAGCAAATAATATATGCATTTCGATCAGTTCGATGAGATCTTTGTAATGGTGTACTCCATTCTGTGATTGGTGCTTGTACCAGGGCGGGCACCCTAGGATCAAGGGCGGGCGCCCTGGTCCAAGGTCCGTCTCGGCTCCGCTTCGGTCGAGTTGCTTCTAGAGTCTTCCTGATTATGGAAAATTACCGGACACATTAATTCTCTTATGTAAACCCGACGTGTGGGCTTTTCCTTCATATTTCCTGATAACCCCCTGCAGAAATAGACAAACACCAAAACTCGTGTAAATCTGTTAGATGAAACCCTAAGTCTAGGTGTCGGTTGTATTTGGATCCTTTTTCATCATTAGTTGACGGTTAAATGTGAGCATTAAGGACCATCAACAAATACCTACCAAGGCCAGATGACTTGTTACTCAGTTCTTAAAACCTTTAGTCATATGCGGCTTGCGGAACTTTGAGTCAGGTCAAATCTCTGAGATCCTAGAGTGAGATTATGGTCATTCACCCATGATTGAGATTCACTTACACCCACCAAATAAAGCCGACTCTTACACTGAGAAGTCGCGCACAACATGCACCCTTCCATCCACCAATTTTTTTTGCCAACTCTTATCCTGAGAGTTGTGCCTAAGCTTTCCACCAAATAAAAATGCCAAACTCTCATCCTGAGATTAGCGCATCCCCAAATTCACTCCTTACTTTTTGTCCTCATGACATCTCTTTAAATTTCTCTGATTCCATTCATCAAGACATATGGGCTATAGTTGAAAAAAAATATATATCCAAAGGGAAAAGCCAAAAAGGCATAGACGGGAAAGAAAGAAAATTAATATTTTCCTCGTCATGAAAAAAATTTATTAAGAGATAGAGCTCATATGTTTTCCTCTTCCTCTCTCTCTTATCCTCCAAATAAAAGAGAGTCATGATGCAAAGGAGTGACCAAAAATATTTAGAATTAGGATTTCCACCAATTCCTCATACTCCACACACTTGCACATCTCAATCAAGGTGTATGATTTGTATCTCCTCATGGTCCGTGCTTTGACTCAGCAATACAAGTGCCGTAAGTACGCCCACCTTTATACCTACCCAAAACTCCACTCTCAGCCTTAGTGGTAAGGTTTAAAGGCAATCACATAATGCCTTTGGTAAGGATTATACACATTGAGCGATTGAGAGAATCATTCGAGGAACTCATTTATTTTGCAAAACTTATAAAAAACCTCCGGATTGATAGTCTATCAAAAGATGAATGATTGGTGAGTCTGTTACAACTGTTCTATCTTGCAACCACCCAATAATTTGGAGAAGCTAAAAGCCCCATGGGAAATTAAGGTAAAGAGTGGATAGTATGCCAACTTATTTAAATTGCGAATGAATGCTTTGTTATAGTCATGAAACTCCTGAATTATATCGGCATAGTAGCAACTCCTCATCAACAACCATACTTAACTATTTGCTCGGGACGAGCAAAAGTTAAGCTTGGGGGTCTTGTTGGCAGTCACTATGGAGGATTTTATACTGCCAACTTAGACTAAAAAGAAGAGGAATAAACATATTTAAATCACATATGCTTTTGCTATTGACATAGTTCCACTTGTACCATGATATTTTGTTTTGCAGGATTTATAATGTGACAAGTGGAAGAAAACAATAAAATAAAGAAACCGCAAAAGACGAATTTACAAGTGCGCAATCAAAAATAAATAAGAAGCTCACCTTCAACATCGAGCTGGACCCAATCATAACTGAAGCAGCAAAGGAGGTCCAGCAGGGAGCAAGCCACTCGAAGGCGGTGGCTAGGTGGGTCCCACCAGGTTGCGGGTGCACCTGGTTGCGGGCGCAACCTTGGTGGCGGCAAACCGGCCCCACCTTTCTCTGGCAGTTGCATGCCGCCATGCATAGGATGGTTTCACCTACTACCATATTTAGATCCCCCGAACCGTCCTAGTTGGGCTATAAATAGATGGCTCCCCCTCATTTGTAAAACACACATCATTTGGAGTCTACATTTCCTCACACCTCTCACTTGTATCTTTAGTATTAGACTAGTAGTAGAGCAAGGGAAGAGCTACCAAGGATAGCTTGTCTCCTAGGAAGAAAGGATCCTCTTGGTATGAATCATAATCAGTCTTCTTCCATGAGCAAGTTCTTGTTATCTTTGTATAATTGTGCTTATGAACTAGAGTATAGTTATGTCTATATCATGTTCATAGTATACGAACTAGTTCTTAGTTCTTGTGCTATGTCCTTGATATATTCATCCCTGTTCTTCATCATTCATCTAACTTATATGAATAGAAGTAGAATTAGGGATGAGATGATGGTTCACTGGGCCGTTCCGGTTGCTCTTAACCTAGACTATCAATCCGAAGGGTTGGGGCCCGCAGGGGTTAAGAGTTGTTTCCAAATACATGAACATGGTATTCAGGTATGCGGTGATCAGTGGATATGCGGGTATCCCACGGGCAGAGCGGTAGGTGGCAGGGTGGTGACAGCCCTGTCATCCTTCGTATTCCCCCACGTTCGGATATACGGTAGGAGTCATGTAAAGTCTCTATTTACTGGCAGACCAGCTATGGGGATCTCCCTATGGTCTCAAACCTGATCCTATCTCTAGACATGCTAGTTAGATGATTTACTAACAATTCTTAGCACAGTTATATACGAACCATGCCTGCTCAGTAGTTATATTCTTTTATTCTTTATTTTATCTTTATCCTTGAGGATGACCCAGATGTGTGTCCACTATCTCCAAATATCATATCTTACCCCTGTTTACTCTATGCCTACCATGCATTTTAATAAGTAATCATGTTATAACCATACTAGATATAAATGCCTTCCTACGGGAATTATAAATACGACACCCATTTACGGGTTGAAATGCTACAATGATAGTTCTGTGCGCTTGTAGAGTTATTCTTATTTCATACTGAGCTATCGATTAGCGTACCTAAGTACCTTTACTTAAGATTGTAATCCTTGTGCACTCACCCGGCGCCGGGCCACAGCTTTGCATATCGTAAGTAATGATGGTTAGGAAGGACAATCTGGCATTACTAATCATCAGTACCAGATTGCACTGCCTAGGCCCGCGCCGTAAAGAGCCTTGGGTTATCATTCTGAAGTGATGGTGGTTAGGATATGCCAAGAACATTTCTAGTGTTATCATTAGGGATGGACTCAAACTCTATCTTTAGTGGTTTCGCTAAGAAACGCCAACAGAAGGGCGGTGGTGGCTAGGGTTCCTAGGATAGTCGCCGCCGTGGTGAATGCGTGCGTGGCGGCGCAGGCCGACCAAAGGCCTTGCGCATGGTGCGACGTGCATTTTGCCCGCATGCCCTGGCCGGCCCTTGCGATGGTGCCCCGACTCCACCCCTCGCTACGTGAGGGTGAGGGCGGAGAGTAGAGATGACGCGTCAGGGCGGAGAGTAGAGATGACGCGAGGTGAGGCTGTAAGGTTGTGATCATACTTCTAATCTGGTCCGTCTAATCTGTAGGACATGTGCTGTGAGTCGTTGATCTTGCAGGTGAGATTTGCCTGGAGAAGATTTCAATTATAGTAGAGATGCATTAGGTGATAGGAGTTGAATGAAACCGTTGGTGCATATTTCCTACCTCGTCCACTATATGAAACTACCTGAACCCTTACTAGTATAAGGAAGACGTTCTATGCTTAGCTATGCTTAGCTCGGTAGAAGTCGGGTGATTTCCTGTCACCTGTGAGAGATAGGTGAATACTTGATCACGGTTGGCTATATTTGCTATCGTGGAAATAACCATGTGCTAATAATGAAATGAGACCGGGCGGGATGACGATAGTGAAGCAACAAGACATGGAGGTCTTGGATGTGAATCTATCCCCGTCTATGTCGTTTAAGGACCAATACGCTGTACGTCCTCTTGTTATGTTGAACGCATGCCTAACACTTAGTTGGCTGGATGAGTCGTTCCGACAAAGAAGCCTACAATTGCATCTCCAGCCGGATACCTCGATCGGTTAAAGTGCGCACCCCGGTTAGTAGCAAGGATGTGCGGAGAGTCAATGGCGTAAGACCGAGGTGTCAGGTTAGAGTCCTGACCCTGACAGATTGGCAGTCCCTAGTGGTGTGGCGCCGTACGGACCCGCGAATTGGTCCGGAGTTGTGCTAAAGGTGATCCGAGCTGCCCTCACGAGGTATGCTTGGGTGAGTGCTAGGAATACCCCTCCAGCTGGATAGGAATCGATTCGAGTCGCCGTCTCTCCCGGATAGTGAGAACTTGACTTGAGCAGCGGCAACGTAGAACTCACTAAATAAATTTAATGGTTATGATGATGATGATGGCTACATGATAAATCGGATATGGTTATTAATGTGATGCTTATTAATCAAGTGATTGCTATGGAATAGGTGCAAATCTAGCTATGGTTGCTTTATTGAACTTGATGCTAAAATATGGACTAAAAGGTTGAAAGTAAAGACTCATGATAGTAATGCTCTTTTTGGTAAAGTTATGCTATCCAACCAACTCCACCAAATAGCCTTGAATATCCTTGAGAGTCTTTTATTTCTCTCCCGTCGAGTAAGTCTAGCTGAGTACATTCGAGTACTCAGGGTTTATCCCACCCTGTTGCAGGTGAAGTCTTCAGTATGCTAAGGATGGTGGCTAACCGCCTTTGGGCTCGACGATTCTATATAGTGTTCTTATCTACATGCTTTTGTCGGAGAATGTCACTTATGCTAGCAATGTATTTAGAACTTATGTTATTGTAATCAATTGAAAGCTATGTTGTTTTCTAATCGATCTGGAAAATCCAAACTTGTATTATTATTTGTGAACTCTTTTGTAATAATATTTCCGCTGCAAATCTCTGTGTATGTGATGTGTATTTGCTTAATCATATGATCTTGGTATAAGGTTGATTTACCGAGGTCCTTTGTGACACTCGGCAGACTACCGGGTTTATATAAGTGAGAGTATGCGCGTGTCAACGTGTTAAACGGGGATAGTCATACTTAAACTTGTATAAATTGGGCGGTTCTGTTACAGTTGGTACCGGAGCAAGATTAAGTATAATACTATCAGGTACACTGTTTTAAAAACAAAGTTTTGATTTTAAAAATTCTATTTTGACTAAAACTTTAGCTATAGGCAAAACTTGTCAAAACTAAATTACAAAAACTATGCTAGCGACAACCTCCAATTATGCCCAATTAAGGACTACTAGGTGGCTTTATGTAAACTGATACTAACTATGGGGGGTTTACTTATTGCAACTTTTACTTTCGTCGTCCATACGACGTGCAATAGTATGGATGCCACTTGCTTGAGTGGTAATGCATGGATCTATATGCCTCGACACCCAAGGTAAGAATGTGAGTTGTGAGAGCATGACTGTCCAACCGTCGGTCTAGGGGAGAGTTAGCTGTGGTTACTGGAATATTTACATGTTACACACATGTATATATGAAGGTACTTAATTATGGGTTAGTTGGTATGACCGTGTATACATGTCTCTGTGTATACATGAGCGTGCTTCACATGGGTAGTATGCTGCAATATATATTCAGGAATATATATTAGAGTATTTAGCTTTCAACCTAGAGACCAGACTTACATTTCTATACTTATATTATTGTTGGGTTGGGCTGAAATGAAATTCTTCTGCAGGTACACTAACCACGAATGCATAGATTGAGTGTAGTTGACGACTAGCTTTATGTCGAGAGAGTACGTGTTATGCCACCGACATAGAACGTGATTGCCACCTTAGGCTGGCAATTTTGTGAGGACGAATAAGACGAAGCATGCATCCTTATGATTGTTGCATTATGTATGACAATGCTTCTCTCATTTTGTTCCAATAGTTAGTAACTTGTGAATGATATGATGTTACTATTTTTCTTGTGTGAACTTATACAAAAATTTTCCTTAGTCCATGCTACTTGAATAGTTTCCCTTGAAAGTAGTGTGCTATGTGTCTAGCCTTGAATGTTTGCTTCTATAGGAATGCTAAGTTAGTAGTAGCAAAAACTATAATCCTTTGAAAACTAAAGCTTGTCGGTGAACACGTATGTGAATATTTTCCGATGAATCCTCTAATGTTAATTAACTAAGTAAAAATATGGCCTACCTATAATAGAAATAGTTAAGGCTATATGCTTGAATTTGTAGGTGTCCGCTTGTTTAGCCAAGTGGTGAATACGTTGCTCACGCAAGTGTTTGCAAATGCCTTAACCTCACTTAAGCAATTGTGATTCTTATGTTAATTCCTCCTTGTCACCAAACTAAATTATTATTTGTCAAGATAATAATGTTTGTAGCTACTGGAGTTATACATGTGTGTGCTCTCTTGTTAATAGAACAAGGGAAAACATTGCTTGATATGTGTGTTGAATTGTGGCTGCTAGAGCAGTTTGTATTCTAGTGGTGTTTTCATGACAATAATGGTTTTTTCTGTAATTATAGTGAATACCAAAGTTGTAGCCAACCTCTATATCTAGTTTATCCTAAAATTTGATGACCATAGGCATGATGGTTTAGGAGTTATGAACTTTTGAAGTTTGTTGTCAGATCCTGATCGTGTTCGGAACAGATCTGAATGTTTAGTTTGTTTGACAAGTGTGTATATAGAATCATGTCCTGGAGTTAATAGAAGAAGTGTAGCACATTTGTAAAGGTTTCCAAAATGTCTTAGATCACTACTTTTGGTTGTATAAATCTTATGTTATGAGCTTGTGAATTAGAATAACAGAATCTGTCAAAAATCTATATAGATATGTCTTCTTTGTATTGTTTGTGCTTGTTAGCTGTAGAAGCACCTTAAGATGATAAAAAAAATTATAGATAACTTGATAAGTTTTCCATAACATTAAGGATCATGTTTGTTGTATCAATGGAACTTTAGTTATCATTTTCTAAAATTCATGTCAAGTTCTCTATACAAGTTTAGGCAGAGCTGATTGCTATTCTTTTTCAACCTTGTTGAGTTTTGAATTAGCTCTATAGGTTTGTTAACCTTTTGAAAGGTCCTAATATGGCTAGAGTGGGGGGGGGGGGTGAATAGCCTATTTAAAAATCTACAAACTCACTAGAGCAAGAGGTTAGTAAATAACAAAGTGTAGCTTTTTGCTCTAGCTCTAATGGGGTGTTTGCAAGCCACCTATCCAACAATTCTAGTTGATATGATCAGTAGGCACACAAGAGCTATGTCACTACTTACACTAGAAAGCTACCTAAAGTTTCTATACAAGTAAGTAAGCTACTCTAGTTTACGGGAATGTAAAGGAGATGATTTGATCTTTATACAGCCGTGTAGAGGGGATGAACCAATCAATAATATGAAATCCAATCACCGGAAGAAATGCCAATCAAACACAATTGAGACACCATTTTTTCTCCCGAGGTTCACGTGCTTGCCGGCACGCTACATCCCCGTTGTGTCGACCAACACTTGGTGGTTCGGTGGCTAAGAGGTGTAGCACGAACCTCGTCCTTACTAGGACACCACAAGAACCTACCCACAAGTGAGGTAGTTCAATGACACGAGCAATCCACTAGAGTTACCTTTCGGCTCTCCGCCGGGGAAGGTTATAGTTTTCCAAACGTGCCGCCCGGCACGGCACGGACACGGGCACGGCCAGGCACGGCACGGCGCGGCACGGCACTATGCGGCCCGGCGGCCCGGCCGTGCCGTGCCTATAGTGCCGGCGTGCCAAGCCCCCAGCCCAGGCACGGCCCTATGGCCGGTTGGCCGTGCCGTGTCGTGCCAGCTAGCACGGCAGCCCGACGTGCCTCGTGTCGGCCCGTAGCACTCGAGGCCGAGGGTGTCACACTGTCACCGCGTCCAGCGCTCGTGTCCGTCGTCGTCGTCGTCGAGGTCGCATCCCCATCCACGGGCGCTGGAGACGTCGTCGTCGGGGGTCGCATCCCAGACGAGCGCCATCGCTGCACATGTCGCGACGTGGTCGCGGCCAGAGCTGCTCGCCGCGCCGTCGTCGTCGTAGCGTGTGAGCTCTGAGCTCTGCTCGCCGCGCCCCAGGACGCGCGCCGCGTGGAGTCGTCCCGACGAGCGCGTTGCCGCCACCCCCATGTCGAGCTCGTGCTGCCGCTCGCCACGCCGAGCTCGCACCGCCACCCCGCGCGGCAGCGGCGAGCACGCTACACCACCATGCGCCCTGGGACATGTGGCTGCTATCCTAGCGAGAGGCCAAGAGCGAGAGGTGGAGAAGGCTGTTCGGTCGGAGTAGGAAGGAGAACGAGCTAGCGACAGGAAGTAGCTAGAGAGAATGCGGGCATGCGGCCGTGGCTGCCGTGCGACGGTGCGAGAGGTAAATGAGAAAGTGTGAGGATTGGGGTAGATTTTATACCTAGGTTTTCTATCAAGAGTTGCATACTATGGTTAGAAATACTGGAAGCTGATCCAACGGCTAAGTTCAATCGGGCCATAGCCGTGCCGGCCCTTTTTCCGTGTCGTGCCTGGGCCAGCCCACAGGGTGACATTGCGGCCCAGGCACGGGCACGCCGGCAGGCGGGCCGGGCAGGCTAGTGCCGTGCTTTCTCGGGCCGTGCCCGTTCTGGCCCATCGTGCCCGACCCATCTGGAAATCTATAGGGAAGGTACAAGACCCCTCACAATCACCGGGAGATGGCCACGAACAATCACCAACTCGTGCCAATGCTCCTCCGCTGCTCCAAGCCATCTAGGTGGCGGCAACCACCAAGAGTAACAAGAAAACCGTAGCCAAAATGATCCCCGAGTGCCACTAGATGCAATCACTCAAGCAAACGCACTTGGAATCACTCCCAATCTCACAAAGATGAATAATCTATGAAGAAGATGAGTGGGAGGAGTTTGCTTAGGCTCACAAGGATGTCTAGTAGTCAAGAATGCTAAGAGGGTGAGCCCTAAGCCGGCCAACAACTATTTATAGACCCCTCAAACAAAAAGAGCCGTTGGCTCTCTCACTGGGTCGAACTCGGGGTCACCGGAGGCTCTTAAAGGGGCACCAGACGCTCAACACTTGCGTCCGGTGCTCCAAAGTCAGCCACGTGTCAGAGTCTAACGGTAACCTGCAGAGCACCGGACGCTCTTAAGTTGGCACCGGACGCATCCAGTGCACACCGGACTAAAACTCAGGGAGGTCTACAAACTCGTACGGTCAACGGACGCTGAGCACCGGACCGTTCGGTGCTCACCGGACTTAAACCCAGGGAGCACTGCAAAACGGATCTCACACCGGACACATACCATCGGACGCTCAAGCCTACGTCCGGTGCCTTACCCTAGCTGGGCCAGGCACTGACTACACCAGACACACAGACTCAGCGTTCGGTGCCTCAGTGGCCAGCGTCCGGTAAGTGTTTCTCAGCGAGAAACACTCCCACGACTTCTCCAATTTTCCCACCGGCGCAATAGAAAATGTGGACTTCATTTTCTCAAAAAGTGCCGAATCCCACCTCACTTCTCTACCCTTCAGACTCCACCTCCTTCTCAAAGTGTGCCAACACCACAATGTGTAAACCAACAAGTGCACGTGTGTTAGCATTTTCACAATCATTTTCTTCAAATAAGTTAAGTTAGCTCACTAGGTTCTAAATGAATGCACATGAACAATGACACCTATTGGCACTTGATAACCGCTTAGCCAAAGAATTCCCCTCTTTATAGTACGGCTATCTATCCTAAATGTGATCGCACCCTCTATAGTGTCTTGATCACCAAAACCAAAACCCTAAGCAATACCTTTGCCTTGATTTCCATAGGGTTTTGTTTTTCTCTTTCTTCTTTTCCAAGTTGAGCACTTGATCATCTTGTGGTCATCACCATCATCACCATGACCATCTCTTGCTCCATTACTTGGCATGTACCAACCTCATTAAGTCTACACACACTTAGCATAGAGGTTAGTATTAAGGTTTCATCAATTATCCAAAACCAAACTAGGGCTTTCAATCTCCCCCTTTTTGGTAATTGATGACAACCCTTTTTACAAAGATTTTCAATAAAATTTTCTTGGATTCATGTTGCTTGCCCAAGCATTTTACCATGTGCAAAGGTTATGGACAAGTTTCATAAACCCAAATTGGTAGCAATTGCTCCCCCTACATATGTGCTAAGAGTTTGGATTTGAAAGCTTGCACATATGCTTGAATAGGAAATATAGGAGTTAATTTCTACCAAATGATGCTAAGGTGTAAAGAATGGACCTTTGAAGCGTGATACCAATCGGAGTTGCCAATGTACACCATCCTTAGCACAATTAGTAACTAGACATTCACAAAACTAGAACACCCCGTGAGATCAATCATTTTAAACAAGGTTCTAGTACCACTTGTGAAATAACTAAAAGGTCTAGTTACACTACCTATGCATACTAGTTCTACATTTCAACAATCAAACATACAACTAGCATACACCACACAAGCAAGGTATTGGAGTGAAAGTTTCTAAAGCTAATGCTAATGCAAGCAAACATATGTGATGCACATTCAAATGCAACATACAAGTTTATGAGCTTGCTCCCCCTACTTGTGTGCTTCAAAATTTTAATTGATCCCCTTCTTTTATCATGTTACTCCCCTATGTTTGTATTTCTTTTGTGATTTCTCTCCCCCTTTAGCAAATCTTTGGGAAATTCTCTCCCCCTTTGTCATTAATGACCACAAAAGGTGAGCTCAAATTTTAGATAGGTTAGTGTGAAACCATGTGAAGTGAGATCATTTTACCAAAATGGTCCAATCTAGATTACTTGCCTAAGATATTTAACTCGGTTTGATCCAAGGACAAGATTCTTCACACCTCTAGGGAAGGGTTATCTTGTACCATGTTGAGTTAAACACTTATAGCTCATATTCTAGATCAAACACTAGGATTGCAAGTCCATAAACGTGTCATATGCTACCACTAGATCAAGTCAAGCATAAAAGCAATAGTGGTACCATACAAGCATCAAATTCATTTGATTTTTATGAATGAGCCTAAGACATGTAAGGAATGACTAGATGCACTAAACAAATCCTTAGCAAAGATGGAGGACATGTCAAACAATTTCACCTTGCTTTGCTCGAAGGAGAGGCATGTCATATAGTGGGGGTGCATCAACACATATTTGAGAAGTCAAGTATGTTGAATTCATTCCTTAGCTTGCAAAACCTCTTCTCATCAAGTGGCTTGGTGAATATATCGGCAAGTTGATCATCGGTGCCTATACTCTCAATGCAAATGTCCCCTTTTTGTTGGTGATCTCTTATGAAGTGATGGCGGACATCTATATGTTTTGTTCTTGAGTGTTGAACCGGATTGTTGGTGAGCTTCACGGCACTTTCGTTGTCACATAGCAATGGCACTTGTTTGAAGTTGATTCCAAAATCCTTCAATGTTGCCTTCATCCATAGAATTTGTGGACAACAACTACCGGTCGCAATGTATTCCGCTTGGGCGGTTGATAGTGCAACACTATTTTGCTTCTTGGATGACCATGAGACAAGTGATCTACCCAATAATTGACATGTGCCCGATGTGCTTCTTCTCTCAACTTTGCATCCTGCATAGTCCGAGTCGGAATATCCAACAAGTTCAAACTTTGCACCTTTGGGATACCACAAACCAACATTTTGTGTATGCTTTAAGTATCTCAATATTCTCTTTGTTGCCTTCAAATGACTTTCTCTTGGTGAGGCTTGGAATTTTGCACACATGCATACACTAAACATGACATCCGGTCTTGATGCGGTCACATAGAGTAGGCTTCCAATCATAGACCGATATAACTTTTGATCCACTATATTTCCACTTGTATCATTATCTAAGCTTCCATTTGTTCCCATTGGAGTGCTAATTGACTTTGCATCATTCATACCAAACTTCTTGAGCATGTCTTTTATGTACTTGCCTTGACTCACAAATGTGCCATTCTTCAATTGCTTGATTTGAAGACCAAGGAAGTAACTAAGCTCTCCAATCATTGACATCTCAAACCCATTAGCCATCATGTTTCCAAACTCCTCACAAAATTCTTGATTGGTTGATCCAAATATTATATCATCAACATAGATTTGCAACACAAACAAGTCCTTGCCAATCTTCTTGGTGAAGAGTGTGGTGTCAACCTTGCCTATCTTGAAACCTTTAGAGAGTAAGAAATCTCTTAATCTCTCATACCATGCTCTAGGTGCTTGCTTCAAACCATACAATGCCTTTCTTAGCTTGTAAACTTGGTTGGGTTTCTTGTCATCTTCAAAACCGGGAGGTTGCTCAACATAAACTTCTTCATTTATGTAGCCATTGAGAAATGCACTCTTGACATCCATTTAGTAGAGCTTGATGTTATGAGCACAAGCATCGGCCAACAAGATCCTAATTGCTTCCAATCTTGCAACCGGGGCATATGTTTCACCAAAGTCAAGACCTTCAACTTGAGTATATCCTTGTGCTACCAATCTTGCTTTGTTTCTTACAACTATCCCATCTTGATCTTGTTTGTTGCGAAAGACCCATCTAGTACCAATGACATTGTGATCACTAGGCCTCTCAACTAATTCCCATACTTAATTTCTCTTGAAGTTGTTAAGCTCTTCATGCATAGCATTTACCCAATCAACATCTCTTAATGCTTCATCAATCTTCTTTGGCTCAATGTGAGACACAAAGGAGAAATGCTCACAAAATGATGCTAATCTTGATCTAGTTTGCACTCCTCTTTGAATATCACCTATGATATGATCCAATGGATGATCTCTTGCAATATTTGTTGGTTGGAGTATTTGCACTTGATTGCTTGCACTTGGTTGATCATGAGATGATGTACTAGCTTGTTGATCTTGCACTTGAGTACCACTTGTACTAGCTTGATTTTGATCATGAGAACCACTTGCTTGCACATTAGAGGTAGGAAGCACTTGATCTTTGTCATCTTCAACATCAATCACCTCTCTAGGCCTTAAATCACCAATATTCATATTCTTCATTGCATCGGCCAATTGAGTGCCTCTCACATCATCTAGATTCTCTTCTTCCACTTGGGAGCCATTTGTTTCATCAAACTCAACATCATGCACCTCTTCAAGAGTACCACTAGCCAAATTCCAAACTCTATAAGCTTTGCTAGTAGTAGAGTAACCAAGCAAGAAACCTTCATCACATTTCTTTTCAAATTTACTCAATCTAGTGCCTTTCTTCAATATGTAGCATTTGCAACCAAAAACCTGAAAGTATGCAATGTTGGGTTTTCTACCATTCAAGAGCTCATATGGTGTCTTTTCCATCATTGGGTGACAATAGAGTCGGTTGCTATAGTAGCAAGCCGTGTTGATTGCTTCGGCCCAAAAAGAATGACTCACATTGTACTCACTCAACATTGATCTTGCCATGTCAATCAAGGTTCTATTCTTCCTCTCAACAAGACCATTTGATTGTGGAGTGTACTTGGCCGAGAATTGATGCCTAATGCCAAATTCATCACAAAGCTCATCAACTCTTGTATTCTTGAATTCACTTCCATTGTCACTTCTCACTTTCTTGATGGTTGTTTCAAACTCATTGTGTATTCTTTTGACAAATGATTTGAAGGTTGCAAAAGCATCACTCTTGTCACCAAGAAAGAATACCCATGTATATCTTGTGAAATCATCCACTATCACAAATCCATATTTGTTTCCACCAATGCTTGTGTATGTGGTTGGTCCAAATAGATCCATATGCAACAACTCAAATGGCTTGCATGTACTCATGATGCTCTTCTTTGGATGAGTGTTACCAACTTGCTTTCCGGCTTGACATGCACTACAAAGCTTGTCTTTCTCAAATGTGACATCTTTCAAGCCTCTAACAAGATCATGCTTGACTAACTTATTCAATTGTTTCATTCCAACATGACCAAGCCTTCTATGCCATAACCAACCCATGCTAGATTTAGTGAGCAAGCATGTTGACAATTGAGCTTCACTAGCATTGAAATCAACCAAGTATAGATTCTCATATCTAAAGCCTTTGAATATCAAGTTTGAGCCATCTACACTTATGATCTCTACATCATCAACTCCAAATATGCATTTGAAACCAAGATCACAAAGTTGAGCTACGGATAGCAAGTTGAAGTTCAAGCTCTCTACTAGTAGCACATTGGAAATGCTCAAGTCATTGGATATAGCAATTTTACCAAGCCCTTTGACCTTGCCTTTACCATTGTCACCAAATGTGATACTATCAACACCATTGTCATCATTTGGATTGATTGAATTGAACATTCTTGAATCACCGATCATGTATCGTGTGCACCCACTATCAAGAACCAAATGCCTTCCTCCGGCTTTATTGTTCACCTACAAAACAAATCAATGTTTCTTAGGTACCCATACTTGTTTGGGTCCTTGGAGGTTAGTGACTAAGCTCTTTGGTACCCAAATGGCCTTCTTCTTTGGACCCACAATTGGTGTACCAACAAACTTAGCATGCACACCCTTCTCACTATTGGTAAGCACATAACAAGAATCAAAAGGAATGTAAGGTACATTAGCATTTTTCTTGTTCTTGTTCATTTTGTTGCAATTAAGCTCTAGGTGCCCAACTTGCTTGCATTTGTTGCAATACTGACCATTGCTCTTCACAGAGCTAGGCTTGTGAGTTGCAAAGGCTTTCTCGCCCTTCTTGGGGGTATAGCCTAATCCCTCTTTGTTGAGAGAAAACCTTTGGCTACCCAAGCACTTTAGCAAGCGGGCCTCACCACCATAGGCTTTGCCTAGGGCGTGAGTGAGCTCATCCACCTCTCTCTTGAGAGTCTCATTCTCAACCTTTAGTGAGGTATCACAAGTGACACCGACACTAGAAGTAGAGGTAGAGTTGGTTGTGGTGGATGAAGACCTACAAGAAGAGTTAGTGGCAACAACAATAAATGGGTTGGGTGATTCTTTAATTAAGTCACATGTTGTGCCCACATCACATGATACAACAACCTTTTCTTTGTTCTCTTCTAACAACAAGGAGTGAGCTTTCTCAAGCTTGGTGTGAGCTTTGCCAAGCTTCTCATGGGCTTCCACTAGCCTCTCATGATTAGCATTGAGCTCATCATAGGATTGCTCAAGAGCTTTTAACTTCTTGGTCAATTCTTTGCACTTCTTGTTTTTAGATTGAATAAGTGAATCGGCTTGTTCTAGCATGTCCATGAGTTGTTCATTAGTGAATTCATCATCATTATCACTATCATGTTCATTTTCACTTTCACTTTCACTCTCATCATATTGTACCTTGTGGCCTTTGGCCATGAAGCATGAAGGAGTGTCGAAGAGTGATGACTTTTTGATAGCAATGCTTGCAAGCACATTTTTAGCCCAAAGTCCAATTTGGCCCATAGGAAGCCCAAAAACGCATTCCACCTGAGCCACACCGTCGCATGCCACGTGCTCGACCAAACGCTTCAACGAGTGACACCTGCTCTGGACGTGGCGACCATGCAGAGAGCACCCCACATCCATTGCTGCCACCTCCACCTTTCCTTGTCCTATCTCTGTACCATTGTGGACGAGCACCAGAGAGTCTCCCGGTCCTCCTCCACTCCCTCAACGCTCTCCCAACTCGCCTCACACTCCTCTGCTCCGCTGAGTGAGCACCATGGCCATGGCCTCCATAGTGAGCAGCGAAGCTCTTCCTGGCCGCTGCAGGTGAACGGCCTCCCTTGGAGTGCGTGTGTGTGGGTGTGTCCGACGCCAGTGAAGCCACGCCGCCACTCCATCCATGCTGACAAGCCCCCTCCGACCGAAACCGGCCATCCTCCTCCGTCCTTTGTTCTGGTCGAGCAGAGAAAGAAGAAGGACCTCGGGTTAGAATATAAAACAACTCAGGGTTCCAGATGCGAAGCCAATACTTATATGAATAGTGCTTATGGGCTGCAGCGTGATTCATGAAAATCCAGGGTACCCGGTGCAAGATCTGTTTTCCTTTTCTTTTGTTTTTGCAGATTTCATGGATGAAATTTGGAAATGCATAGTAATTCATAGAAAAGTTGGAAATTAGTAAATATAGACTTTTTGGAATTCTTGTGAAATTCTCTATGCAGTAGATCTATATTATTGCATGTTTTAGTTTGAAGTTTTAACGGTAAAAATAGATTTGTGCAGTTAGGTTTTAATTGCTTGCTATATTTGTCTTTTTCATAACCACTGTATTATTACTCAAATAAATGTGAAAATATTGTGACAAGCTTTTCATATGATATTAGATGTCTGGTAAAAGGTTCATGAATTTAGGCATGAAAGATTAAGAGTTATAAAAATAACAAATGCCCTGTGTTTCTTTGCTCATATTCTGAGTAGGTCTGCATGTTTATATTTTTTGGCTCAGTTAGGTTGTGAATCATGCCTGGATGAAAATATATGAGTTGTAGTACTTTTCATAAGCTTTCTATCAAGCTAAATAGCATAATTTCTGGTCAAGCATATGTTTAGTTATAGTGGGTTAAAGTACTGTTTCAGTTTCTGTCTAAACACAGACAGGTTTGCATTGTTTGTTATTGAAGTCCTTGTTAGTTGTAGATTTAGCTCTAGATGTTTATAACAAAGTTGTTCACAATTTAGTAAGATTTCTAGAAAGTACATAACCATAATTTATGGGCATATGAACCTCAAGTTATGGCTATTTAATGTGGCATGATAGATTCTGTCCATGTTTTGAACAGAGATGTCTTCCTGGGGCTTGATAAATGGTTTATAATTGTAAATAAAAATCTAAAAATGGAAAATGTTGTTCCAGTACAATTCTATGATATTTTTGTATAATGTTAATATATAATATGGTCATGTGTTTGAAGATAATATGATTTGTGCATTTATCTTGCTCTCACATGGTTAATTGCAATAGCAATTTGTCTTTTTCATAGATGTTGCTATGCTTATTCAAATGCAGTTAAATTTGTACAGTAGACTATGGATAGTATATAGAAGCTACTGTAATTTTCTTAGAATTTACTGTGTATGTTTGGTATATGTTCTTTAATTCACCTTATTATCCAAATAAATTAAGAAATGCATTAAATAAATTTATTTGGTAATGACCACTATATTTTCTGGTGTTCTTTAGATATGTGCAAACTGTTGATAATAATGGTTTTGCTCAAATGCATGTTTGAAACATAAGTTAATAATTAATTGTTTGCAATTGTTGTTTCTGGACAGTTTTTGGAACTGTTTGGATTACACTATGTAAATGGTGTTTTCGGGGAATCTTGTTATTATCATAGTTGGAGATAATTCATTTATCTAGATGCATACAAAATTCGGTGGTATTTGGCCTTGTGGTTTGTGAGTTATGTCTGTTCAAAGTTTGATTCTAGAAATGGCTGCTCTCTGTTTGTGAGGGACAGATTCTGGAACTTTATAATTTCGACCAGCTTAAGTTGAGAATCATGCTTTGATGTCTGAATATAAAATGTAGATAATTTCTTAAGCTTTCCATAATGTCTTCTTGAATATATTTTGGATTTGTGTAACTCCATTTATAATTTATTTTCTCAGCTGCTGTTAACAGTCCTAAAAATAACAGATTTCTTGTATTGCTGTTGCTTGGTATATTGCTATGTATGACTCATGTCTTTGATAATGGCCAAGTTAATACACCTGAGATCTTGTGAATTATGTATGCCATGTCTAATATGTTTAGTGTTTCATTCTTTGTTGTCTTAATATGTTGGTTGTGTAATCTTTAAGTAAGCAATGATGAGTGCTCAAGTATGTTTAGTGTAACCCTACTCTTGCCTTGCTTCCTGTGTGTGATGCATTCTCTATTGCACTTCTATATGTTCATGCACTTGCATCTTGCATGTCATTTAGGTACGCTAGATGAACCACGTGAAGGACGTGACGGTGGACCTATCGGGATGATGGAAGGGCTACACAAGTGTTGTGAACTTGAGTGTCGTCAAGATGGCGCAAGCTAAATTAACTGACTTGTGTCGGATTCCAGGTAAGCCCCAGAGCATTTTAAGTCTCCTACCCTCTCTTTTTTACAAAAGCACAAGAGTATAACTTTATATGATGCATTAGGTGATAGGAGTTGAATGAAACCGTTGGTGCATATTTCCTACCTTGTCCACTATATGAAACTACCTGAACGCTTACTAGTATAAGGAAGACGTTCTATGCTTAACTATGCTTAGCTCGGTAGGACCGATACGCTGTACGTCCTCTTGTCATGTTGAACACATGCCTAACACTTAGTTGGCCGGATAAGTCGTTCCAACCGCGAAGCCTACGAGTGCATCCAGTGGCGGACCCAGGAATTGACCAAGACTAGGGCCAAATCCCAGTAGCCAAAATCTAAAAGTTACATTCTATAATATAGTTTATAGGACTATATATATACACACGTATGTTAAAAAAAATTCTCAAGCAAAGTTTGCAAATCCAGAGAACTTTTTTAACTATATAATTAATAGTATGATACAATAGCTATGAAATATCAATGAACATTAAAAAATAAATACTTATTGTCTAGTGAAGATTTATTGTTCTTGTTCACCAACTCGAAAGAAAATATGATGCAATAATCCTTGTTCTCTTTATCTAATTGGAATTAAAGTTCACAATTACTGGAAAATTGAAGGAATACGAATACATTCATACCTTCACTTCACGTTCACGGCGGCTTCAGGCTCCTCGCTTCTAGACAGGGGGCTTCAGGCTTCTCGCTTCTGCCCAAGAAAGAAGCCCACGCGTCTAGGGCTCTAGCGGACCTGACAGCTAAGGGGCGAGGCCGCAAGGGGCGAGCCACGACCACGACTCCACAAGCGTGTCTTGTTGTCTCCGCATCTGGGAGAGGACGTGGTCGGCCCTGCCGCCCTGGGCGGTCGAGGCAGCGAGCCGAGCAGGCAGGGGACTGGCAGTGAGGGAAGGGGCCAGGGCAGGGGCGAGGCCACTGTCGCGCCGATGCCGAGCAAGAGGAGGGAGGCCGGAGCGGAGCTACGGAGGCGATAGGCGAGGCGTGCCGCGTGTGGCGGCGTCAGCGCATCCGTGCGAGGCTCGGGAGCCTGAGCGACTTTTTTGCCTGGTCTTGGTCTCTCCTAGTTTTCTCCTTAATAGGCTTTTTTCTTGGGCCAAAACTGAAGAATTGCTCCTAAATTTTCTGGGCCACGACTAGGGCCATAGCCCTACTGGCCCTAGGCCTGGGCCCGCCCCTGAGTGCATCTCTGGCCGGATACCCCGATCGGTTAAAGTGCGCACCCCGGTTGGTAGCAAGGATGTGCAGGGAGTCAATGGCGTAAGACCGAGGTGTCAGGTTAGAGTCCTGACCCTGGCAAATTGGCGGTCCCTGGGGGTGCGGCGTCATACGCACCCGCAAATTGGTCCGGAGTTGTGCTAAAGGTGATCCGAGCTGCCCTCGCGAGGTATTCTTGGGTGAGTGCTAGGAATACCCCTCCAGCTGGATAGGAATCGATTCGAATCACCGTCTCCCCCGGATAGTGAGAACTTGACTCGAGCAGCGGCAATGTAGAACTCACTAAATAAACTTAATGGTTATGATGATGATGATGGCTACATGATAAACCGGATATGGTTATTAATGTGATGCTTATCAATCAAGTGATTGCTATAGAATAAGTGATTGCTATAGAATACGTGCAAATCTAGTTATGGATATGGTAGCTAAAATATGGACTAAAAGGTTGAAAGTAAGGACTCATGATAGTAATGCTCTTTTTGGCAAAGTTATGCTATCCAACCAACTCCACCAAATAGCCTTGCATATCCTTGAGAGTCTTTTATTTCTCTCCTGTCGGGTAAGTCTAGCTGAGTACATTTGAGTACTCAGGGTTTATTCAGCCCTGTTGCAGGTGAAGTCTTCAGTCTGCTAAGGATGGTGGCTAACTGTCGGTGGGCTCGGCGATTCTATATAGTGTTCTTATCTACATGCTTTTGTCGAAGATTGTCACTTATGCTAGCAATGTATTTGGAACTTATGTTATTGTAATCAATTGAAAGCTATGTTGTTTTCTAATCGATTTGGAAAATCCAAACTTGTATTATTATTTGTGAACTCTTTTGTAATATTATTTTTGCTGCAAATCTCCGTGTATGTGATGTATATTTGCTTAATCATGCGATCTTGGTGTAAGGTTGATTTACTGAGGTCCTTCGTGACATTCGACAGACTACCGAGAGTATGCGCGTCTCAACGTGTTAAACGGGAATAGTCATACTTAAACTCGTATAAATTGGGCGGTTCTGTTACGTTTCGTAGATCGGCCAGATGTTTTACAAAATCCCCAGACATAACCAGTACATCATCAATGTAAATTTCCACCAACGTGCCGATGAATTCATGAAAAATAAAATTCATGGCTCTTTGATAACTAGCACAGGCATTTTTCAAACCAAAGGTCATGACTATCCATTCAAACAAGACAACATGACCTGGACATCTAAAGGCAGTCGTGGGACTATCCTCTTCAGCCATGAATATTTGATTATAACCTGCATTGCCATCCATAAAGCTGATAATCCGATGCCTAGCTGCAGCATCAACTAACAAATCGGCAACATGCATTGGATAGCCATCCATTGGCGTAGCCTTGTTGAGGTTCCTAAAATCAATACATACGCGAAGTTTTCCATTTTTCTTATAAACAGGAACAACATTGGAAATCAACTCTGCGTATCGACATTGCCGAATAAACTTAGCTTCAATCAATTTAGTTATTTTGGCCTTAATATCAGGGAGTATATTAGGGTTGCATCGGTGTGTTGGCTGCTGATGTGGTCGAAATCTAGATTTAATAGGTAATCGATGTTCAACTATCGATCGGTCTAAACCAGGCATCTCAGTATAATCCCAAGCAAGGCAATCTTTATATTCCTTTAACAAATCAATTAACTGTTGTTCACACTTGGAATCTAACTTAGCACTAATAAAAGTAGGCCTTGGCCTATCACCACTACCAATATCTATTTCTATTAAATCATCAGCCGATGTAAACCCCTGACCTAACTTTCTATCATCGGCAAACCTATCCATTAAAACTCCTCTTCAGAACCAACTGCTTGGATCGGTGTAATTTCATAATCGGCAACTCTGAGGATCTCCTTCTCCCAAACTTCTCCTGACATGCACCTAGTTCGTTCATAAGTATCTCATTCTGCCGATGCGATGATGTAAGAAGAATCACCAGGGACAACCTCAATCTTATCTCCAACCCACTGTACGAGGCATTGATGCATTGTAGAAGGAACACAACAGTTGGCATGAATCCAGTCCCTTCCTAGAAGCAGATTGTATGCACCCATACCATTAATGACAAAGAACGTTGTCGGTAAGGTCTTGCTGCCGATAGTCAATTCAACACGTACTGCTCCTATGGCTGGCGACACATTGCCCTCAAAATCCTTCAGCATCATATCGGTTTTGGTCAAATCTTGATCACCTTTACCAAGTTTCCGATACATCACATAAAGCATAATATTAATTGCAGCCACCATCAATGAGTATTTTGGACACTAGCTGCCCGTCAACTCTTCCTTTAACAAACAAAGCCTTGAGATACTGTCTCTCATCATCGGTGGGTTTCTCAAAAACAGCCATCATTGGATCTAGTGCCAACTGAGCTATCTGATAAGAGAGAACAATTTCTTCTTCATCACTGGAAGGTGGGAGGAACTCCATCAGCAACATAAACACCATATTAATATCTGCCGATGGACCTTTGCCCTTATATTCTGATTGCTGCTGATTTTCAGGCCTTTTACTAGAAGAACTCTCCTCCCTGTACAAATCTTCCTGGCGCTCATGTTGCCTCCTCCTCCTCTGTGTCTTTGTCAAGCCCTCAGGGCACCATCGAGGAAGCTTGGTTTTCCAAACCGGCTGATAACGGGTTTCAGTCGAATCTACATGGTGTATATTAGGATCCATGTAAAATATTTCCTCATCGGGAACCCTTGCATTCGCCATTTCCTCAAGCTCTTCTTGATTCCTTGGAAAATAACAGACATGCCTACCAAGCCGTTCATGTACACTGAGCCTACCCCCAGCCGATCATGTACTAATGTTCTACCTCTGATCGGCTCATTAATGGACAAACCCCGATTATCAGGCCAAAACCTCCGATTTAGCCGATTGGTCCGGTAATAACCATTGCACTCAGGACAATTTTCAATAGTTGGCAATTTGATGCATCTTTCTCAACAGTTAATGAAAAACAGGCAATCC
Organism: Sorghum bicolor; assembly: GCF_000003195.3. Classification (NCBI taxonomy): domain Eukaryota; kingdom Viridiplantae; phylum Streptophyta; class Magnoliopsida; order Poales; family Poaceae; genus Sorghum; species Sorghum bicolor. The sequence goes on along the minus strand of NC_012877.2, from coordinate 37,843,385 downwards.
TAATGATCTTTATGCCGATTCCACTCTTCTCGATGCCTCTCTTCCTGCTATCGTCTATATCGGTCTTCACGTTGGCGGAAATTCTCCTGTTGTCTTCTTCCCAATTGCCGCTGATGAGTGATCACAACACCAGGTCAAGGAGGCCTTTTGGAACTAGTATTTTCCTCCAATAGACCCTTTCCTTTTGCATCATCGGTAGTTACCTGATGTTGGGGATCCACCGATGCGCTTTTCTCAGCAACCTCTAATGTTAATACCTTAGTCTTTCCCTTGGCATCCAACATGTTTGTTGGAAAAGGATGTTGGTCAATTTTCATCGGCTTCTGAGCTTTAGAATTATCAAACTTAATTCTCTTAGATTCTATAGCCGATTGTAACTGTTGCCTGAACACTTTGCACTCATTGGTGCTGTGTGAAGTTGCATTGTGCCAATTGCAGTACTTGATTTTCTTCACCTCCTCTACCAATGGGATCACATGGTTAGGTGACAATTTAATCGGTCCTTCTTGAATCAAGAGATCAAATATCCTATCAGCCTTGGTGATACCAAAGGTGTACTTTTCTAGCTGTTTCTAACCAAAAGGACAAGATATCGCCTTTTTGTTTTTAACCCACTCAGCCAAGCCGATAACTGGCTCTTCATCAGAATTGGAGTCCTCTGCTTCATCGACAAATGACACCTTTTTATTCCAATTCTTTCTAGGTTCAAAAACCCTAGTATCTTGATCAGAGATCCTTTGTACCAGATGGCTCAAACTTTGAAACTCTTGAGAGGCATACTTATCCTTGAGATGTGGCAACAAACCTTGAAAAGCCAAATCAGCAAGCTGTCGATCATCCAGCACCAGACGTAGCACTTGTTCTTCACATCTCGTAATCTCTACACAAAGCCTTCCACCAATTTGTCATTGCGTTGTCTCAACCTTACCAAATCAGTCAGCTTCTTTTCATGAACTCTAGCAAAGAAATACTTATGAAACTACTTCTCTAGATTGGCCCAAGTAATAACAAAATTTGGTGGTAATGATATGAACCGTGTAAATGCTGATTTAGACAGAGACGATGAAAACAATCGAACTCTTAATTCATCTCTATTAGCCACCTCTCCACATTGAATAATGAAGCGGTTGATGTGCTCCATTGTTGATGTGTCATCTTGTCCAGAGAATTAGGTAAAATCCGACACCTTGTACCGATTTGGAAGGGGAATCAAGTCATATGCTCGAGAATATGGTTCCGATAAGAATAAGTATTAACCTTGGCCTTTATCTCAAACTGATCCCTCATAACTTCTGCTATCTTATCAGCCCAATAAGCATCAGCTTCCTATCGATGAACTTGCTGAATCTGTATAGGAGGCATCTGCTGATATGCTTCCATGTGTCTCTGTGGGATGCGACCCCCTGCAAATGGCATATTCATTACTGCTTGTGTTCCACCAATCTGCTGAACAGGATTCACTAGCTGAGCTGCCGATGCTTGATTCTGAAAGCCAACTTGCATATGACCTTGGTGAATCCCTGCAACTTGATGGTTTGGCTGTATTGTATGCTGGATCGATAACTGTCCAGGACAACCATTATTAGCGTTCATTGGCACAAAGCTTGCAGATGGTTCATAATTTGCTGTCATCGCTGGATTAACATAGCCAGCTTGAGACATGAACTATGCTATAGGGTGATCCATAGTAAGAGTTCTCTGTTGCGCCGGCAATGGATTTGCCGACGAACTTGCATTAGGTACTTGAAACGACGGCATATGAAAACCCCTTGACATCGGTCGCACAGTAGTTGATGTAGCGTATTGAGACACTTGAGTCATCGGTGAAACTGGAGGAGCCAATGGAATAGGAGCCTTTCCTGCAGTACCAGACACCTGAGATAATCCAGAATTAACGGTGAAAAACTCCGGAGGCATATCGTATCCCCACCAATTAGGAGGAACATGGCTGTTTTGGAACACAGACCCTGACATAGCTGATGCCGATAGTTCAATATTAAGTTGAACTCGCCCACCTGAAGGCATTGGATCTAATCTCATCGGTGTAGATTGACCATTAGGCACACCCGCCGAGGTTGGAGGAGAGGTAACCTCGGTACCCGCAACGGCTGAAGGAGCCGTTGGAGCACTTACCGATGGCAATTCTGGTTGATGATAAGCTGGTCCATAATAAATTGGTGGTGCTTGTCCTTCTTTGAAAGTTCGAAACATAGCATTATAAATAGTGTTTGACTGCACATTGGAGTGATTAATCAAAGCATGATTAATAGCAGAATTAACCATTTCTTGAAGTTTACCAGGATTAGAGTCAAAAGTAACCTACCTAGGCAACGACAGATCTTACTTCTAGATGACTTCTTCACTCCTGTTCAAGCTGAACGATATCAAGCAAAGCTGTCTGTAATCCGCCATAGCTTTTTCCATGGCTTGCTTCTACTCCTCTTTGAGATCTTCTTCTGTCACTGTGATGACATTGTCTGCATCGAGCTCAGAGTTGAACAGGTTGATCACGTTGACTTTGTCCCACTGGACATGTCCAAAGATGTGTTGATGCAAAAGTGGATCTACAAACACAAAGGGCTAATACCCGATCCCATATCCAAGACGTGCTAGTCGATTTGACCTGTTAATCGACAAGGATGATAACTCAAGTACTTTAGTCCCGACAACAACGATGCGCCCAGAAGTCATGGCTAAGAGGTACTCACGCGGAACTCGAGGATCATTGAGATTTGCACCAGAGCAACGCAACTCACCGAATCGATGAGAACTCAAAAAAAGAAATTATGCAAATTGATGAAATCGTCGAAAAGTAAGTAGATGCAAAAGTACGAGTAAACTTGGATTTGTTATTGATTGATTCTTACATTGCTCCTCGGCCTATATTTATACCCTATCCTAAAGAGTTACAACCAAATACGACTAGGATCTGATTATAAGACAAAACAAGACTCTTACATAAGGTATACTCTATCAAATATAGAAAATGACATCTATCTACTTTTGTGTCCGCCTCAATCACAATGAAATCTTCAACGGCTCCTGCTCCATCGGCATACTCCCTGTCATCATAGGATTCACGAGCAGTAGTCTTCATTCCTCCATTTATCGACATCAAGAATACACCATTATAAGCTCTATCGGCAATAGTTTTAAAATTGCCATCGACAAACGTCATCTCTGGTCTCACTAATCACCACTTCTGAATTTAAGTTAGGAGACAATCCTTCCATTGACCATCACCTCTCATCGGCAACAATTTCCATTGGCTGCTCTTCATCGGTATCTTTCTGTTAGCACAATGCAACAACTTGTCCACTACCGATTAGTCCGTTTTGATTATCTTGACACGTGCCAAAAGCGGTGTCAACACCCCCACATCCCTGACCATGACGTCTTCCTTGCATTTATGTCAAGCACCACCTGCAAGGACGTGGTGTGGGAGTTGGGGCGTAATCACCCGCAGACCGTCAACACAGCTGATGGACGTAGTGGCCAACTATGCGGCCGGTGAAGAGGCAATCGGCGCATTCTTCAGCCACGAAAGTGACAAGGGAAAGGTGCTGGCAGACGACGATGAGGGCCCTAGTAGAGGACCCAAGAAGAACAATAATAATAAGAAGAAAGCACGACAGAACAAGTGCGAGGCCATCAACGACGATTTTGTTGCCGCAGTCGAGCGTAAGAAGCCTTGAGCCCCCCCTGAGGGGGCTGTCTTTGACAAGATGCTCAAGGAGCCTTGCCCTTATCACAAGGGAGGGGCCAACCACAAGCTCGAGGATTGCCGCATGCTGAAGAAGTACTTTGACAGCCTGGGGCAGAAGAAGGATGATCAGAAGAAAGACAAGGGCGATGACAAGGTTGGAAGCAAGGACGACGACGGGTTCCCTGCAGTCCATGACTGTTACATGATCTATGGCGAACCCACGACACAGCTCACATCTCGACAACATAAGAGGGAACATCAGGAGGTCTTTGTGGCAAGGATGGCAGTGCCACAATACCTCAACTGGTCAAGCAGCCCCATCACATTCGACCGTGATAACCATCCTAACCGCATCATCAGGCTCGACGTCTATCCGCTTGTCGTCGACCCCATCATCGTCAACACTCGACTCTCCAAGGTACTGATGGATGGTGGTAGTAGTCTCAACATCATCTACGTTGGGACCCTTAACCTCCTAGGGATCGAGAGAGCACAACGCCAACCCAGCGCGGGAGGCTTCCATGGAGTCGTACCAGGGAAGAAGGCCCTGTCGGTGGGATGAATCAACCTACCGATCTGTTTTGGCACGGCAGCCAACTTCAGGAAGGAGACTAACTTTCAAGGTGGTGGGTTTCTAAGGCACCTACCATGCAAACATCGGTCGCCCAAGGTATGCCAAGTTCATGGCAATCCCCAACTACACATACCTCAAGCTGAAGATGCCGGGCCTAAGGGAATCATCACTGTCAGCTCCTCCTATGAGCACACCTATGAATGCAACATCGAGTGCATCGAGTATGGGGAAGCAGTTGAGAACACCACCGAGCTCGCCTTGAGACTCAAGGCCCTTACTGCTGAGGCACTAGAGCCAAAGCGCCATGCGGGCGGCTTCGAGCCAGCGGAAGGCACCAAGAAGATCCCACTCGACCCCGACAACTCCGACGGCAAGGTGCTGACGATCAGCGCCAACCTCGACCCCAAATAGGAAACCATGCTCGTCGACTTTCTCTGCGCGAATGCCAATATGTTTGCGTGGAGTCCCTCTAATATGCTTGGCATACCGAGGGATGTCGTCGAGCACTCCTTGGAGATCCGAGCCGGCTCCGAACTAGTGAAGCAATGCCTACGTGACTTTAACGAAGAGAAGCACAGGATCATTAGGGAGGAGGTCCACAAGCTTTTGGCGGCCGAATTCATCAAGGAAGTTCATCATCCCGAGTGGTTAGCAAATCCTATACTAGTTAAGAAAAAGAATAAAAAGATGAGGATGTGTGTTGATGATACCAGTTTAAATAAAGCATGTCCGAAAGTACCATTTCCTTTACCACGCATTGATGAAATTGTCGATTGTACTGCAGGATGTGAAATGACCCTTTCCTTCCTTGATGCTTATTCCGGCTACCATCAAATAAAGATGAAGGAGTCCGATCAGCTCGTGACTTCCTTTATCACTCCTTTTGGTATGTACTGTTATGTGACCATGCCCTTTGGCCTTCGAAACGCTGAGGCGACATACCAATGGTGCATGTTGCACGTCTTTGGGGAACACATAGGGTCGACGGATGAGGCCTATGTCAATGACATCATGTTCAAGTCGAAAAAAGTAGGAAATCTGATATAGGACCTCGAGATCACATTTAGCTATCTGTGCGCTAGTAATATCAAGCTCAATCCTGAGAAATGTGTCTTTGGCGTACCACAAGGTATGCTGTTAGGTTACATTGTCTCTCAGCGCAGCATCGAGGCTAACCCCGAGAAAGTCTCGGCCATTGCCAAAATGGGCCGATTCAAGACGTCAAGGGCATACAAAAGATAACGGGTTGCCTAGCAGCGCTAAGTCGTTTCATCTCTCAACTGGGAGAGAAAGCCTTGCCGCTGTATTGCCTTGTAACAATGGCCGAGCGCTTCACATGGACCCCCGAGGCAGAAGAGGCCCTCGACAAGCTCAAAAGGATGCTGACCTCCGCTCTAGTCCTAGTGCCACCTCAACCTGCCAAACCTCTCGTCCTCTACGTTGCGGCGACAACTCAGGTTGTCAGTGCAGCCGTGGTCGTCGAGAGGCCTAAAGAAGGACACACGCTTCTAGTGCAACGACCAGTCTACTTCATCAGCGAGGTGCCCTCAGAAATGAAGGTACGATACCTATAGATACAGAAGCTCATCTATGCAGTGATCCTTGCTCGATGTAAGATGCAACACTACTTCCTCGGCCACCCGATCACGGTAGTCTCGTCCTTTCCCCTAGGCGAGATCATCTAGAACCAGGAGGCCACTAGGAGGATCACCAAGTGGTCAGTCAAACTCATGGGGGAAGCCCTCACCTACACACCCTGTAAGGCCATCGAGTCTCAAGTACTAGTGAATTTCATCATGGAACAGACCGACACCCAGCTCCCCCAGCACAAGTCCAAGCAGAGCTCTGGACAATGTACTTCGACGGGTCGCTCATGAAGACAGGAGTGGGCGCAGGCTTGCTCTTCATCTCACCCCTCGGCGTTCACATATGGTACGTGGTTCGTATTCATTTTGCAGCCTCTAATAATGTCACAGAGTACAAGGCCCTTGTCAACGGGCTAATGATTGCGATCGAACTTAAGGTTCGATGCCTCGACGTTTGAGGTGATTTGCAGCATGTCATCAACCAAGTCATGAAGGCTTCTGATGACGGTCCTTAAGTACCAAATATAATCATCAAATAAATAAAAAAAAGGATCCAAATGCAACCAACAACCAGACTTAGGGTTTTATCTGACAGAATTCACGAGTTTTGGTGTTTGTCTATTTCTGCAGGGGGTTATCAGGAAATATGGAGGAAAGGCCCACATGTCAGGTTTACATAGAGATATGAACGTGTCGCGCAATTTTCTATCATCTAGAAGAGTCCAGAAGCCACGGGAACAAACGGGAGGCCGAGCGGGCCTAGGGGCAGGCGCCCGCCCTCCCCCCTTGGGCGCTCGCCCTGCTACAGAGACCAATCAGGTCCCGTCTCGCGGATTATGCTCCACCGACCTAAAGGATCAGGGAAAACCGTGCGATTAAGGTCGGTTTAATCCGACTGTTGGGTATTCTTAACATCATTACCAAAAGTAGACTTAGTTTTCCAATTCTGATAACAGTGCCAAAAATGCCAATCCTATCCCTCATACCACTTAAGCGAAGTTGTCATCCCCAGCATGACATGAGAGACACGGTATTGAAATATGCAATTGCTCATCTAAATAAATAATGAATGGGATATGCAAGCGCACAGATTAATACCGATGTAGCATTTTAACCGGGAAGTATTCCAGGTATCGTTATTTATATTTTTTTACCACTAGGAAGGGATTAGTAACCATCAATATTGGTTATAGAATGAAATATAAGATTGAGTATCTATCATTGCATGTATAATTGAGAACATTTATCTAACTCTTTCATACAGGGGTAAGTGTCACATAAAGGATATATGAAGTAACGAATAGTGACAAAGATAATTAATCTGATCAGCATAACTTAGCCACATATAAATATGATAAGCACCTCAATTAGATATTCTAGCAAGTCATTAGCATGGTTATTAGAATGAACTACAAGAATATTTCTTAAGTTATTCTCAACTATATAGTCTAGCATATCACAGTTAGTGCAAGCATACTTAGCAATCATTGTGAGACAAGACTACGCCCATGCATAGTGATATTAGCAAGGAATATAAGAAACATAGCAATCACTCCCCTGTAATAATGTTGCTCTGCCAGCCCAATACACGAGAGGGGGACTATATAAGAATCAATGAAGCTGTCACTATCACGAACTACCCCACAATCTAGCATATTGGGTACAATCACAGATAAATACGGTATAAGCACCATGCCTACACAATATCTATCATTTACTCATGGATCCGATGGATAAACGCTATACGATCCTCAACATGTATATAAATCCAATCTAACTAAGCCAAGTATATAACTATGATAGACTAAGAACAATATAATCTTGAATATAAACAAGTAGAGCAAAGTCATAAGCAATATATTGAAGTAGAACAAAGTCATATTCATAATATTGAAGAACAAAGATGAACAATTAGAGAATTACCAATAATCCTCTTGACAGATCCAGAAACCAATCGAAGATTGACTCCTTCTAGTTCTAATCCTATGTAGCTATGCTAATCTAGATGTCTAATTGAGGTGGTGGCTCTAGGCTTGATCAGAGGCTTCTTCTCCCTTGAGAATAATGAATTAGGGTTGAGAGGCTCCCTCCTCCAGGGGCCAGAGGGTCTGGTTTTATAGTCCCTCCAAGTGAATATGGGCCGTTGGATCAAACCGACATTGATTGAACGGTTATCCTTGATCCTTTAGGTTGGTGGAGATCGATCCCGAAAGAGAGTCCTGATTGGACTCAGAAGGGGGGCGGGTGCCCTGGTCACCTGGGCGGGCGCCCAGGGCCAGGCCCCAGTCGGCCTCCGCTTCCTTCCCATGGCTTCTGGAGTCTTCTAGATGTAAGATAATCACGCGGCACGTTGATATCTCTATGTAATCCCGACGTGTGGGCCTTTCTTCCATATTTCTTGATAACCCCCTGTAGAAATAGACAAACACCAAAACTCGTAGAGTTCTGTCAGATAAAACCCTAAGTCTAGATGTTGATTTTATTTGGTTCCTTTTCTTTGTTTATTTGATAATTAAATTTGATACTTAAGGACCATCCACAAACTCCCGAGCTTACCTCTTGCTCGTCCCTGAGCAAGGATAGACTCAGTGATGGATCAGAAGTTGTTGCAATATCTTTAAAAATTGATGGTACACATGCTTTTAAATAAGATCTCACTCTGAGTTAGAGTAAACTGTCAAGACTTAAAACTTACTTACTTTACCTTTCACCATGGGACTTGTAACCGTCTCTTCTGTCTTGAGTAGTTAAAAGATAGAACAGTCTAGTCAAGTGCCATGTCTCTTATTCTTGATCAGCTATAGCTCTAGAGTTTTTGTAGATTTTCTAATAGAACTCAGAGATTCCTTGTATGACTCTCTTACATCTCTCTTTTGTGATATTTCTGGATCCTTACCAAGGCAGTGATGGTATATGCCTTCTCTCAAGATATGTGGTATTTGTGGTATAAGGCATAGTGACATTGCCTTCTCTCTCACCCTACTCTAATAAGGCTTTAATATCTGGAGCTCATAGGTGGGAGATAAAATATACATACTTATAAGACATTTATTGTATAGTCAAACCATGGATCCAAAGAAACAAATCAATAAGTCAAATTAAGATGTGCATGTGTGGCGAATGAATGGTGTATGGTGATGATGGTGATAACAATGGTGAAAGTCTAATTCTACTTTTGCTCTTTTGAGGGGATACATACCTTCCTTGCTTTTTGAAACTTTGTGAGGAGAATGAGATGCTCTATATTTTCTGTTTTCTTTCCTCTCAGGTGGGTATCTTGTACCCCTAATTCTACTGTCGGACACTTGTCCATTTTTACCTCTCGTCTCGCTTTTTCTTTTCTTTCGAGGTTCCGGGCACTTGCCCCTTTTTATTTCCTCGTTTTTTAGAGCATTCATCTCATGAAATAATATAGCAAGTGGTAGTAACAAGATAACTTGAGCATTTATTTCACAAGGGAAAAATAGAAATATTTTTGGCCATTCTCTCCCGGATTAGGAGTAGAATGTTTTTGGGTGGTTCTGGAGATGGAAATGAGTGGATATATGTGGATGGTACTTCCGGAGTAGAAGCAGAATATGTGAGTGAACGTGCAAGTGAATCTTGATTTAACCACATGACAAGCTCCTAAGGGTCTACACAGCTTGACCACACTCAATGCTCATAAGCAGTAAAAAGTAAATGTGTGGCTCAAAGTCTAGCAAGCATGTATATATGGCTGTGGTAGGGATTTAAACTCTCATCATACAGGAACTCATCATGCAACATTTTAACGATTTTCAAAGATAAAATTCTCCAGAATTCTAGCATCTCTAGGAACAGATAAACAGCAGCTCAACCTTTCCATATCACATCTGTTAACAACTTAGACTTCAGATCAAGTTTTCTTCCCACAATTTTAGGTTTAGAGCAAGTTTTAAATTATAACAGCTATGTCTAAACTTGAGAGAGAATTTCAAATTTTAAAAATTAGGCAGAGCAACTATTCATCATATCCATGCTAGAGTTTTATTATTAAGATTCAGTTTAGCATAGCCACTTTATTTATTTATTAAGCATACTAAGCAAAAGACATATATATATAAGCATAAAATCTTTATTTGGTTTTCCATAGTTATGTATATTTATATTTTAATATAATATAAGTATAAAGATAGAAATACTTAGCGGGATAAATGGGGGTGCTCTCCCCCAAGCTGAATTTTGACGTAACTTCTCCTGATGTAGCTAGCAGGTGGCAGAGGTGTATTTGAAAGTCAGCAGCATTCTGACAGCGATTAGAATGTTCTCCATCTGCTAGTCTTCTCGATTCTTAAATCCTATGGAGCTCAAACAGACAACAAAGCTTTGTGGAACTGATTAGGTGTTAGCATAAATATCTAGCCTTTATCATGTTGAGTCTCCTCAATAAATATTACTCCCTGTTTTTATATTTTCATTTTATAAAGCAGAAAAGAAATATTTATTTTATTTTTATGCCACCACAGTGAACGTACTTATGGGTATTATGCCACTCGTATACTCACATGGGGCTTACTGTTTTTTAACATTTTTATTTTCTTTTTAGGATAGTATGAACATAATTAACTAAGCAAACTATTTTAAATAATTGAAAGGGAAAGGATAACTACGAAGTTTACCTCTTGGCAAGGCGTTCGGTGTTTTTAAGTCCTCCGAACGGGACTCTCCGTTTTCTCAGTTGTCCTGGGATTCGTTGGGTGGCGTAGTCGGTACATCCGGCAGCGCCTCCTCTTCATGTATAGTTATCTTCTCTTTCCATTCCTAACTCGGTGCTACGGTCTCCTCAGGATAATTCTGTTTAAACTGTATGTCTTCTGATCTTACCACTTCTCCTTCATAGTCTGCCCATCTGTCCTTGATGATTTGTCTCCTCTGGTTGCGGTTGCGTTGTTTTCTGACCTGCTTAGAGTCTACAACGATATAATTAGGGTCAGTAAAATAGCGGCGTACCTTCTATGAGGGGAAGTGCATATGGACTTCTCCGGTTCCAATGTAGATGATTGCTTTAACGGTGCTGAGGAACGGTCTTCCAAGGATGATGGGTGGATCGTATTCGTCTTCTCCCATGTCAATAACCTAAAAGTCTGTGTAGACAAAATGATCGTCTATTTTGACAGGGACGTCAGTTACTATTCCTTTAACTTCTCAGAATGTCTGATCTGTCATCTGGAGATGAATGTATGTTGGTTTTAAGGGCATGGTTCCGAACAAGAGCCGATAGGTGACTGCGACCATTATGTTGACGCCTGATCCGGTGTCACAAGTCGTCTTGTAGAAGTTGTATCCATTTATGGAGCAATAGATGCTTGGCATTCCTGGGTCATCCTTCTTGGTCAAAAATGGTGACTTAAGTTGATGATCTTGGCCTCCATGAACTGCAGTGACCATCTTAGCTGACTCGGTCCACACTTGCTTGTTCCTGTTCCTCCTGTTGGTCCTCTTCCTTGATTCACGTCTGGATTGATCTGGGATTTGTGTAGTCTTGTTCTTGAAGGAAACGTCTCCTTCTTCTCTTTGATGTAGAAACTGATCTTGGCAGCACTAGCGTAGATGACAGCTCCCGAGGTGTTTAAGAATAGCCTTCCTAAGATGATAGGTGCCCTCTCATCATTACCGGTCTCTATTACCATGAAGTCTGCTGGGGCGTATAAGGTACCAACTTGGACACAAAGGTTCTTCAATATTCCTTTTGGAAAACTTATCGTCTGATCTGCAAACTGCAAACACATGGTTGTTTCTAATAAAGGATATGTAAAGAATTTTTCATAGAGTACCCTAGGTATAATGTTGACACTAGAGCCGAAGTCGCAGAGTGCTTCTGGGAAGTCCACCATGCCGATGAGATCGGGATGACGGGGCATCCTCGATCGCCTCTCTTGACCGGCAGAAGGTCAGTAGTAACTTCAGTGACGGGGTTACTCCAATTACCTGCATCAAACATGTCTACAAGATTTGCAGATTCTAATCCTTCCGGTTGTGATGGTATACCGGGGTTAGTAGTAGGAACAGCAGCAGCTATTTGATTTAACTGAGATTCAATCATTTTATTAAAGCTAATTTGATTCTTGATGGCAGTAGAGAAATTATCCATTCTATTATTTATATTTTCTAGCATTTTATCATTAGATGCCAATTTCTTAGATAGGTTATCCATTAGCTTTCCTTGATTAGACACTAACTCTCTTAGAGGTGGAAAATTATTGTTATTGTTGTAAGAATTATTACCTTGATAATTACCTGAGTAGTTAGGCCTCTGTTGATTCCAACCGTGATTTTGTTGAGGACGGTTGTAGTAGTTGTTGTTATTGTTGTTGATGTAGTTCACATCCTCAAGCATCTCAGGGCAGTAATTGCCTGAGTGTCGAGTATCTCCACACTCCTCACAAGTCATGTGAGTGTCGTAGATGTGCATAACTTCTTTCTTATCTCCAGCTCTATCATCGAGCTTCTTCATGAGCAGGTCTAACTTTGCAGACAGCATGTCTACCTCCTTGAGCTGATGCATATCTCCACCTCTCTTGCGTGTCTGGGTCCTTTCTTCATTCCAGCTTTGGTTGGACGCCATCTTCTCCACAAGAGTTGTGGCTTGTGATATGGTAAGTGATAGGAATGCTCCTCCAGCTGCAGCATCCATGGTTTCTCGAGCACTGTTGCCGAGCCTATGATAAAACATCTGCATCAGTAGCCAACTCTCCATTCCATGATGGGGACATTCTAGGATATAATCTTGGAAGCGCTCCCATGCTTCTCGAACAGATTCATCATGTTGTTGCTGAAAACTTGTAATCTTCCCACGGAGAGCATTGGTCTTGCCCATGGGAAAGAACTTAGCCAGGAAGTTTGTTGAGCAGAGTGCCCACGTAGTATTCTTCTCCTTTGTAGCGTAGAACCACTGCTTCGCTCTTCCTAACAGTGAGAATGGGAAGAGGCGAAGTAGTATAGCATCTCTAGGGACTCCTGATATGGTGAATGTGTTGCATATCTCCAGGAAGTGTTGGAGATGAGCACTATGCCTTCCCACAGAACTGGTTGGATTGCACCAAGTTGATAAGTCCAGGCTTGAGCTTAAAGTTGCCATCGATCTCTGTAACAGGTCCAGTGTGGATGTTGTCCGTAGTGGGAGCTGAGAACTCACGGATCGATTTGTTCGCCATGGCTTCGAACTCTGAAGACAAGTTCCGGTGATCTTCTTGATTGGATGCAGCTTCTTGCTATAGTGTTGATGATCTCTTCTTGAGCTTGGCTCTTGTTTTTCTGAATAATGCTTCGGGATTGTCAACAAAATTTCCTAGAAGATGTCTTCTATTCATTCATTACCCTGCATAAGATAAAATAGAAAAATATCGGGGTAAAACTGTATGAGAGAATTGATAAGCTTAGTCACATTAGTGATGCGAATGATAACTCAAAATCCTATATTCATTCTTGATTAGTAATCAACCTTCCCCAGCAATGGCGCCAAAAAATGCTTGTTGGGTATTCTTAACATCATTACCAAAAGTAGACTTAGTTTTCTAATTCTGATAATAGTGCCAAAAATGCTAAACCTATCCCTCATACCACTTAAGCCAAGTTGTCATCCCCAGCATGACATGAGAGATGCGGTATTGAAATATGCAATTGCTCATCTAAATAAATAATGAATGGGATTTGCAAGTGCACAGATTAATACCGATGTAGCATTTTAACCAGGAAGTATTCCAGGTATCGTTATTGATATTTTTACCATTAGGAAGGGATTAGTAACCATCAATATTGATTATAGAATGGAATATAAGATTGAGTATCTATCATTGCATGTATAGTTGAGAACATTTATCTAACTCTTTCATACAGGGGTAAGTGTCACATAAAGGATATATGAAGTAACGAATAGTGACAAAGATAATTAATCTGATCAGCATAACTTAGCCACATATAAATATGATAGCACCTCAATTAAATATTCTAGCAAGTCATTAGCATGGTTATTAGAACGAACTACAAGAATATTTCCTAAGTTATTCTCAACTATATAGTCTAGCATATCATAGTTAGTGCAAGCATACTTAGCAATCATTGTGAGACAAGACTACGCCCATACATAGTGATATTAGCAAGGAATATGAGAAACATAGCAATCACTCCCCTGTAATAATGTTGCTCTGCCAGCCCAATACACGAGAGGGGGACTATATAAGAATCAATGAAGCTGTCACTATCACGAACTACCCCACGATCTAGCATATTGGGTACAATCGCAGATAAATACGGTATAAGCACCACGCCTACACAATATCTATCATTTAGGGATCCGATGAATAAACGCTATACGATCCTAAACATGTATATAAATCCAATCTAACTAAGCCAAGTATATAACTATGATAGACTAAGAACAATATAATCTTGAATATAAACAAGTAGAGCAAAGTCATAAGCAATATATTGAAGTAGAACAAGTCATATTCATAATATTAAAGAACAAAGATGAACAATTAGAGAATTACCAAGAATCCTCTTGACAGATCCGGAAACCAATCGAAGATTGACTCCTTCTAGTTCTAATCCTATGTAGCTATGCTAATCTAGATGTCTAATTGATGTGGTGGCTCTAATCTTGATCAGAGGCTTCTTCTCCCTTGATGGAACAATGAATTAGGGTTGAGAGGCTCTCTCCTCCAGGGGCCAGGGGGTCTGGTTTTATAGTCCCTTCAAGTGAATATGGGCCGTTGGATCAAACCGACATAGATTGTATGGTTTAGATTCATCCTTTAGGTCGGTGGAGATCTCCCGCAAAGAAGAGTCCTGATTGGACTCAGGGGCAGGGCGGGCGCCCTGACCAACTGGGTGGCCGCCCAGGGTCTGGCCCCGTTTCGCCTCCGCTTCGGTCTCGTGGCTTCTGGAGTCTTCTAGATGTAAGATAATTGCGCAGCACGTTAATATCTTTACGTAATCCTGACATGTGGGCCTTTCTTCCATATGTCCTGATAACCCCCTGCAGAAATAGACAAACACCAAAACTCGTGGAATTCTGTCAGATAAAACCCTAAGTCTAGATCTTGATTTCATTTGGATCCTTTTCTTTATTTATTTGATAATTAAATTTGATACTTAAGGACCGTCAACAAACTCCCCCAAGCTTACCTCTTGCTCGTCCCTGAGCAAGGATAGACTCAGCTATGGATCATAAATTGCTGCAATATTTTTTAAAAAATTTGACGGTACACATGCTTTTAAACAAGATCTCATCTCTGAGTTAGAGTAAACTGTCAAGACTTAAAACTTACTTACTTTACCTTTACCATGGGACTTGTAACTGTCACTTCTGTCTTGAGTGGTTAAAAGATAGAACAGTCTAGCCAAGTGCCATGTCTCTTATTCTTGATCAGCTATAGCTCTGGGGTTTTTGCAGATTTTCAAATAAAACTCAGAAATTCCTTGTATGATTCTCTCAGGTCTCTCTTTTGTGGTATTTTTGGATCCTTACCAAGGCATTGATGGTATATGCCTTCTCTCAAGATATGTAGTATTTGTAGTATAAGGCATAGTGACATTGCCTTCTCTCTCACCCTACTCTAATAAGGCTTTAATATCTGGAGCTCATAGGTGGGAGATAAAATATACATACTTACAAGACATTTATTGCATAGTAAAACCATGGATCCAAAGTAACAAGCCAATAAGTTTAATCAAGATGTGCATGGCGAATGAATGGTGTATGGTGGTGATGGTGATAACAATGGTGAAAACAATGGTGGTGGAAGTCTAATTCTACTTTGCTCTTTTGAGGGGATACATACCTTCCTTGCTATTGAAACTTTATGAGGAGAATGAGATGCTCTTCTTTTTTTTTCTTTTTTTTTCAGGTGGGTATCTTGCACCCCTAATTCTACTGTCGGACACTTGTCCATTTTTACCTCTCGTCTCACTTTTTCTTTTCTTTCGAGGTTCCGAGCACTTGCTCCTTTTTATTTCCTCGTATATATTTTTTTAGAGCACTCATCTCTTGAGATAATATAGCAAGTGGTAGTAACAAGATAACTTGAGCATTTATTTCACAAGGGGAAAACAGAAATATTTTTGGTTATTCTCTCCCGGATTAGGAGTAGAATATTTTTGGGTGATTCTGGAGATGGAATGGGTGGATATATGTGGATGGTACTTCCGGAGTAGAAGTAGCATATATGAGTGAACGTGCAAGTGAATCTTGATTTAACCACATGACAAGTTCCTAAGGGTCTACACAGCTTGACTACACTCAATGCTCATAAGCAGTAAATATTAAATGTGTGGCTCAAAGTCTAGCAAGCATGTATATATGGCTGTGGTAGGAATTTAAACTCTCATCATACAGGAACTCATCATGCAATATTTTAAAGATTTTCAAAGATAAAATTCTCTAGAATTCTAGCATCTCTAGGAACAGATAAACAGCAGCTCAACCTTCCCATATCATATCCGTTAACAACTTAGACTTCAGATCAAGTTTTCATCCCACAAGTTTAGGGCTAGAGCAAGCTTTAAATTATAACAGTTATATCTAAACTTGAGAGAGAACTTAAAATTTACAAATTAGGCAGAGCAACTATTTATCATATCCATGCTTAAGTTTTATTTAGATACAGATTAGCATAGCCACTTTATTTATTTATTAAACACACTAAGCAAAAGACATATATAAGCATAAAATCTTTATTTGGTTTTCCCATAGTTTATGTGTATTTTAATATTCTAAAATAATATAAGTATAAAGATAGATAGAAATACTTATCGTGATAAATGGGGGTGCTCTCCCCCAAGCTGAATTTTGACGTAATTTCTCTTGATGTAGCTAGCAGGTGGCAGAGGTGTAGTTGAAAGTCAGCAGCATTCTGACAGCGATTAGAATGTCCTCCGTCTGCCAGTCTTCTTGATTCTTGATTTCTGTGGAGCTCAAATAGACAACAAAGCTTGTGGAACTGATTAAGTGTTAGCATAAATATCTAGCCTTTATTATCTTGAGACTCCTTAATAAATATTACTCCCTGTTTTTATATTTTTGTTTTATAAAACAGAAAAATATTTATTTTATTTTTATGCCACCACAGTGAATGTACTTATGAGTTTTATGCCACTCGTCTACTCACATGGGGCTTACTGTTTTTTCACATTTTTATTTTCTTTTTAAGATAGTGTGAATATGATTAACTAAGTAAACTATTTGAAATAACTGAAAGGGAAAGGATAACTACCAAGTTTACCTCTTGGCAAGGCGTTCGGTGTTTTTAAGTCCTCCGAACGGGACTCTCCAATTTCTTAATTGTCCTGAGGTTCGTTGGGTGGCGTAGTCGGTACTTCCGGCAGCGCCTCCTCTTCTTATATAGTTATCTTCATTTTCCATACCTGACTCGGTGCTTTGATCTCCTCTGGATAATTCTGTTTAAATTCAACGTCTTCTGACCTTACAACTTCTCCTTCATAGTCTGCCCATTCGTCCTTGATGATCTGCCTCCTCTGGTTGCGGTTGCGTCTTTTTCTGACCTGCTTAGATTCTTCAATGATATAGTTAGGGTCAGTAAAATAACGGCGTACCTTCTCTGAGGGGAAGTGCATATGGACTTCTCCGGTTCCAATGTAGATAATTGCTTTAACGGTGCTGAGGAATGGTCTTCCAAGGATGATGGGTGGATCATATTCATCTTCTCCCATGTCAACAACTTGAAAGTCTGTGTAGACAAAGTGATCGTCTATTTTGACTGGGACATCAGATACTATTCCTTTAACTTCTCGAAATGTCTCATCTGCCATCTGGAGCTGAATGTATGTTGGTCTTAGTGGCATGGTCCCGAACAAGAGCCGATAAGTGACTGCGGCCATTATGTTGACGCCTGATCCGGTGTCGCAAATCGTCTTGTAGAAGTTGTATCCATTTATGGAGCAGTAAATGCTTGGCATTCCTGGGTCGTCCTTCTTGGTCAAAAACGGTGACTTAAGTTGGTGATCTTGGCCTCCATGGACTATAGTGACCATCTTAGCTGACTCGGTCCACACTTGCTTGTTCCTGTTTCTCCTGTTGGTCCTCTTCCTTGATTCACGTCTGGATTGATCTTGAATTTGTGTAGTCTTGTTCTTGAAGAAAAACGTCTCCTTCTTCCCTTTGACGTAGAAACTGATCTTGGCAGCACTAGCGTAGATGATAGCTCCCGTGGTGTTCAAGAATGGCCTCCCTAGGATGTGTTGACGGTGGATATACCATAGAAATCCACATACAAAACACCGTCAACATGCCTCGGTTGCAAGAGGAAACGACATGACATGAACATATTTTATCCATAACTAGTTCCACTTGTACTCTTAGCTTGTTTATGCAGGAACAACAAATTCAAGACATTATTTGACAAAGCCAACATCAGAATCATCAAGAGGAGATCGAGGGGACAACAGGTGACACCCTGGGCCCACAGGGAGGGGGTCGCCCGACCCCTCTTTGGTGGGACCCAGGTGTGCCACCTACTCCACCGACATAAGGGACCATTGTGGACACTGCTGGTGGGCCCAGGTGGTCAGGAGTGGGGTCGCCCGACCCCACATGTAAGGCGGTTTCAGGGTCGGTGGCCTCCCACCGACCTTCCCCACATGTCTCACGTGTTGGTTTGCCCCTGCCGTTGATCAAATGGCGGTTGTGAAGTCGGTTTGATCCAAGGGTGGAGAGGCATGATCACACGGATCGATGACGTGGCGGTGGAGTAGCCCCTACTCCACCTCTCCCTATAAATAGAGGCTGATTTCACCCTTCCAAGGCATGATGAATTCAAGGTTCAAGTATCCAAGCTAGATACAAGTGAGTAGTAGTAGTAGTAGTCTAGTGTGGGAGTTAGAGTTGAGTCGAGCGAAGCTCGGGGTCTCCGGAGTCGTCTTCTGGAGAGTCTGGTATAGCTCTTGTATCTTTTCTCCTGTAAGACTTGTTTTCTTAATATATTCTCTTTCTACTTTTCTAAGTATTACTTTGTGCAATATTATTCTTGCAATAGTATTGTAGTGTTCTATCTTGTCCTTTAGTAGTTACATATTAGATTGTGATCCTGTAACAAGCTCGTGGCTGTTTCCCATCGCCTTTAGCAAGGTGCTATAGTTGTTTGATCGCAGCTAGAGTAGTGAGAGTTAGCGTAAGCGCGGTGCTTAGGCTAGGTCTTGCCTTTGGGTGTCGCTGGCTCGGACGGAAAGTAGGGGCACACTCCCTAGGAGGTGACAGATCGTGGGCGGCATTAGGTTCTCCTCACGTACGAGCTAGTTCTTAAAAGATAAGGCGTCCATAAGCCCAATAGTCGCTTTCGGTAAGGGGTTAGGTGAAAAACCTTTTAAGCGTCTTACCAGCTCGGCTATCCCTGGCAGCCATTAGTAAGGTATCAATCTAGTGTGTCTCTGCTATTTGATTAAGATTAGTTCACGAGAGTAGAATTAGATATCCTAGGAACCTGTACTCACTCGTTGTCCTCCCACCTAGCTACTCTACTCTAGTTATCTTGTAGTTATCCTTTTTGATTATCTCTGGATCATCATCATCCCTTCCTTCACCTTTCGTTACCACCTCTCTGCACTAGTTGTAACTAAGTTGAGATAGGATCTCTTTTCTTACAAGCATTTCTAGCTATTGCTTTCCCTTGGGAAAATATAAATTACGATACCTTGGAATACTCCCGGGTGAAGTGCTACAGCGGTACCTTCTGTGCGCTTGCGGAATTATCCAATAGTTAATAGAGTTACCACACCAGGCATTTCTGGCGCCATCACCGATATCCGGTGGTTGCGTTAAGAAGTGCCAACAAGCATTTCTGGCGCCGTTGCCGGGGAAAGCATAGCCTAGAAATCTTAGTAAGAACGAATCCGAAAAAAAATATCATCAACTTAGTATCAATTAGTTGTAGGGGGGGTTTACCCCTTGCCTTTGTTTCTCTATATTGTGAAGCAGGGCATTGTATGAGTGAGTTCCAATTCAAGGCCACATTAGAAAATCCTGAGACATCCTGACAGAGTCCTAGACACCGTCTAGTAACTTATCGGAGATCCAACTCATACTTGAATTCACTCAAGGAAGGAGGCTTAGCACCGACACTCTACCAGTCAATGGCTTCCTCATCAATCTCCGACTTCTCATCTCCATCAGTTGCCCATGTTACCATTGGACCGAGGGTGGAGGTCGAAGATGTCGACTTTGAGATTAAGCCATCACTTATCACTATGGTGCAAGCAAGTACATTTAGTGGGAAGCCACATGAAGATGCAAATGCACATCTCCAACACTTTTTGGAAGTGTGTAGCACTATTGCCATCAGAGGGGTAACGGCCGACGCCATTCGCCTTCGCCTATTCCCATTCTCATTGTTTGGGAAGGCAAAGCAATGGTTTTACGCTCAACCCGATGATGTCAACACCTGGAGAAGATGTGCCAATGCATTTCTCAAGAAATTCTTCCCAATGGGCAAGACATCTGCTCTGAGGGCAAAGATTTCAAGCTTCCAACAGAAGGCAGACGAGACTATTCCCGAAGCATGGGAACGTCTGCAGGAGTACATTCAAGAGTGTCCACATCATGGAATTAAAGAGTGGCTCCTGATTCAAGGTTTCTACCATGGGCTGACTCCAGTAGCTCGTAGCCACCTTGATGCCGCCGCAAGAGGAGCGTTTACCTCCCTCAATGTCACTCAAGCTAAAACTCTCATTGAGAACATAGTGACAAATCAAACATGGAGAGAAGAACGCCCTCAACTCAAGAAGAGAAGCACGAAAACTATTGAAGAGGTAAATGAAATATCTCACAAGATGGAGTTCTTGTTGAAGAAGTTGGATGAACGAGCCAAGGTAAAGAAAGATCGAGAGGCCATCCAACAATACGCCACTGCACGTGCGAACCAACGGAGCAGGGTGCAAAATGCAAGCCATGAAGCTGTGCAATCCTTCAACAATGGACGACCAACTTCGCGCTTCCAGGGCCAAGGTAACTCTAGTAACTCTAACTGGCTTTCACTTAAAGAACTTGTCATTAATCAAGCTAAAATCAATGAAAGCATGAACAAAAGATTGTTAGCTAATGACAAGACTCTTAAATCATTAACTGCTAAAATGGATTCCCTTGTTTCTTCTATTAAGGACCAATTAAACTTTAATAAAATTTTAGAGTCTCAAATAGCACAAATTGCTGCTACTGTTCCTTCTTCTGTAAATTCTTGCAATATCTTTAATGTGACCACGAGAGGGGGTAAGACCACTCGTGATCCACCATATCCTGACATGACAAAAAAGACTGCAAGAAAAGATAAGGAAGTTGAGGAAGACAAGGAAGAAGCACCATCTAAGCAGGAAAACACCAAGTTCTATGGAAAGACAGCTCCGCACGAGTTCTACGACACCAACATTCTGCTGCCATTTCCAAGAACAAGGAAGCCAACCACCGATGAACAATTCGGGAAGTTTGTTGAGGTAATTCGGCAATTATATGTCAATATCCCACTACTTGATGCAATGCAGGTTCCAACCTATGCCAAGTATTTGAGAGACATACTCAACAACAAACGCCCGCTGCCTACAACTGAGGTGATTAAGCTAACAGAAGAATGCAGCGCGGCGATACTAAACCAACTACCAGAAAAGAAGAAGGACCCTGGATGTCCTACCATCGACTGCTCCATTGGGACACATCACTTCGAGCATGCACTGTGCGACTTGGGAGCAAGTGTCAGTGTCATGCCAAAGGTAATATTTGATAAACTAACCCATGCTGTTTTGTCCCCTACATCAATACATTTGCAGTTAGCGGATCAGTCAATTCGCCATCCTGCGGGGGTAGCTGAGAATATCCCCGTAAAGATACGCGAGTTCCTGGTCCCTGTGGATTTCGTGGTACTCGACATGGAGGTGGATGAAAAGACTCCACTTATCCTGGGAAGACCATTTCTCAGCACTGCTAATGCACATATTGACGTTGGAGCCGGAGAAATTCAATTTACAATCAATGGGGCCCAGGAGAAGTTCAACTTCAAACCAAAGGTAGTGCAATCTTGGCAGTGGATGTGGCAACCGTCACATTCATAACTAGGCCAAAGAAAAAGACCAATCCAACGCCAAGAGCAAAGAGCAAGAAAATATGGAAGAAGAAGGTAATACAACCGATGACACCTCCGAAGAAAATTTCTGTATCAACTCAAGGAGGAGGTCCTGTTCTAAGGACCTGAGGTAACAGCTCTTCCATCAAGGTAAGCCCACTGACCTTTAACTTTAAGTTACTTATTAAACTTCCTTCATCTTTTCCAACCCTTCTATCAACTTGAGTTAAGACAAGTAAAGTAAAAATAAAAACTCACTGAGCAAGGTGGACACCAGGTGGGGCCCAAAGGGGGGTCGCCCGACCCCACTTTGGTGGCCCCCACCTATCATCTCGTGTCCTTTGCCACTTCCTGTCATGACATGCTATGCTCCATTCAAGAAAACACCAAAACATTACCATGTCAACTCATGTAATCCCACTTGATCAACGAATTGAACCGTGCATGAGAATTCTCTAACTCTTTCATCTATTTTTCTTGCATGTGCTTGTTCTGTTACTCGTGTAGTGTGCCCAGCATTACTCAAGAGTGAGAGGAGGGGTCGGCCGACCCCATGGTTGGCCCCACTTCCTCCCCTCCTCTGGTGTATGGCAGCACAAGTAATGTAGGGAGAGTGAGTATAGAAATAAAGACTCATAAACATCGACACTCACCCTAGGAGCTAGAGTTTCTAGTTCTCATCCCCTGCTTCCACTAAAACGTAAGTGAAATTAGGAGACACTGCTAACTTAACAAAAACCATCTTCTTCTTTCTAAAGTCACTTAAGCAACCCCTAGACAAATCACTCTTGCTAAGTATGGGAAAGATACTTGCTTAAAGCCTTAAGTAAATCAACATTTTGAGAAGCTCATCCCGTGAAGCATCTCATGAGCAAACATCCACCCATCTAGTCTTGTCTTGTTCCCTCCTTTCTCTTTCACCACATTCCAAGAAGAGATTCTTTGAGAAAACATCCAAAAGAAAGGAGAGAGTGAGTGGAGATGGGGAACCAGCCATGGCACACATTCATCATCAATCTGGTGAACAGCTAGTGCAAAGAGGAGGTGGTGATGGGGTCGCCCGACCCCCTCCCTGCAGCATTCCTTATTTCTTTCTTTCCCATCCATCTTTCCTTGACACAAGGTGTTGGCCATTTGTGGTTTCGTGGAAAAAGAGGGGTCGGCCGACCCTGACAAAGTGCCCTCTGCACTTGTCCTCTCTTCCATCCACTCACTCATTCACTCACAACCATTTTCCTCTACTAGCAACTCAAGAAAATCATCAACACTCTTCCTTTCACTTTCCCTATTGCTCAAGTGTTCACCCGTCGAGAAATCAAGAGAGGTAATCAGCCGGTAAGAAGAGTTAAAATCTAAACTAACCTCTCTGGTGGAAGTGGTGTTCGTTATTTTCTTGATCTAGCATGAAGAATCCACTCAAGAACATAGGGAAGAAAGTGCGTGGAGCGTTTAGCGGAAGCTCATCAAGGCACTCCCTTGGCACCATGAGTTCGGTAGAAGAGTACTCCTCTCATCAGGGACTTCCCTCTGAGACTCATGAGGAGCAAGAGCATGAGGCCATGCCACAACAAACACCACTTAATGAAGAAGCAGCACCTCTACGGATGCAAGATATAGAGACCGGACTTTTGCTCACCGTAGAAGAAATGGAGAAGCTTAACCATCTACGCCACCGTGAATTCAAGCATACCAAGGTAATTGACCCTAAATTCCTCAAAGACACAGGTATGTATGAGGAATTCTTTGATGTCTTTGCTGCAATAGGATGGGGTGAATTTTGGGACTTTTCGGAACACCTAGGTAGCAAGATTCTCACTCTAGAATTTTTGAGCACCGTAAGGGTAACCGAAACAACCATTTACTTTCGCCTAAGAAACCAAGATTATGATTTCACATGGGACCATCTAGCTGCATGTTTAGGCTTTATGAATTTTAAAACCAACGTAGAAGTTGCCACAAGGGGTTTTAATAGACAAGAATTTTGGCATGAAATAACTGGGGAGAATCTAATTGGAAAGACTTACCCACGTACTAGCCATATTTGCCATCCCACACTACGGTTCATGCACAAATGGATAGGCATCACTCTATTCCCTAGAGATGACATTAGGATTGTGCAGGAAATTGATAATAGAATTCTATATGCCATGGTGAATAGAATTCGTATTGCACCGGTAAAAGCCATGGTACATCATTGGATCACTATAGCACGGAAGAATGACCCAATTGAGTTCACCTCTATAATTACAAAATTGTGTGATTACATTTTGATCCTTGATGACACCATCCAGTACATACCCACTCCTAGAACTGTGTTAGGAAAATATCATTTCATTCAAGCAAAAGTAATTACGCGTGGCCCCAATGACACAATTGAATTTATATTGCGTAAATCAAATGCAAGACTCATTTTGCCACAACCAGAGTTAAAATTATACGGGGGCCACCCGTTAATGCCTAATGTTCCTGGAGTTGGAGGACGTAGAAGTTTTGCAGGGCCATTCACACGTGGACAGTCACGAGCTGAACAGCAAGATGATTCAGATAATGAGGGCACTTCCAATGCCATGCACACCTCCGGGACGGGGAGGAGACGTAGTGCCCGGTTGTCTCTTTCTTCTTCGTAGGAGATTGGAAACCGCAGTCACCGTCATGACATGGAGCTACTCAGATCAGGTATGGCTACATTGCGTACTAACCATGAAGCCATTCACACTGCCACTGTGGAAACCC
Organism: Sorghum bicolor; assembly: GCF_000003195.3. Lineage (NCBI taxonomy): Eukaryota > Viridiplantae > Streptophyta > Magnoliopsida > Poales > Poaceae > Sorghum > Sorghum bicolor. The sequence continues at coordinate 37,818,704 of NC_012877.2, read as the reverse complement.
AACAGCAAATCCAAAATTTTGAGGAGAGCAGCAATAGAAACTGGTGCCAAGCCTACACATCATATCACCTGCCCGTACCACCATACATTCCTCAACCACCACATGCATATCCACCTCCTCCTGCACAATATCCTCCACCATATCCACCATATCCATCGTATCCACCCCAGTGAGGAAGGACAAGCTTGGGGGAGATCCTCTCCCCCACCAAGGTAAGTATTCTATCCTATTTATTTCCATGCATTTTATCATTCTTGCTCTAAAAAAAATTAATTAGCATTTCCCTTTAGCATATATGCTTCATGTATGTCTATATCCCTCATGGAAATGATGACTAGTTGCTTGTTAATGTTTCTCTAGTACCTAGTATACAACTTAGTATTTCTCCAAGTATGGATCACTTAGCTCACTTAAACTGCCATGAACCTGAAAACTTTGTGGGTTGCAAGTGCTAGAACTAAGTCTAAGTTGTTGTGGGACATGAGATAGTGAGACAAGAGCTGCTATAATATTATTCTAAGCATGCATGATTATCAGAGATTTATTCTTAAAATGATCAAACCCTTAATTGTTCCTCAATGGTGATGAATTCCTACCACAGCTATATCTACTTTACATGATTGCAACCTTTCCACATAAGCTATTTGCTTTGTGTTGAGTGTCGTCAAGTCTTGTTGACCCCTGTTAAGAGACTTTTCATGCTCCTAAGATCAAGATCACGTACACACCACATATATATATGCTGCTTCTACACTGGAAGTACGCAACCACATGTATTTCGCATCCACTAAATAGGTTGCTCCATACTCTAAATGTTAGAATATCTCTCTCTAAGCATTATTTGGTAAATGAGACATCAAAAGCCTAGGCAAAATGAAATAAAAAGATGGACATGTGCAAGTCCACAAAAAAAGAAAAAAGAAAAGAAGAGCACATAAAGCTCGAAGAAAAAGAAAATGCTAGCCATGTCTCAATATACAAGTAGAGAGAGTGTAGCAAATAAAGGAGCAACCTAGTCCACCATATATCACACTTGCACATTGAAAGAGCATCTAGGCCCTTAAGAGATTTCGGTGATTAATGACATTGTTGGTTACTATGACTAACGTGTGTTTTGCAGAGGCAAAGTCATAGGTAAGGTCATGGTAAATAAGTACTCGATGGACAGGGACGTACATGCCAACTTAATAGTGGAAATCGTTTCGGTTTTCAAAGGATGGATGGACATCGTCGAGACTAGACTAGGTCTAAGTGCCATATGGTGAAGAAGGGCACTTAGAGTAGTTTAGGACTTTGTTCTCTTTTGACCGTACTATTAAGAGGGGCTTTGATCTACTAGCTTGACTTAGGCAAGGCTTTAGGTTTAGGTGTGGTGCACACTTGGTAAACCTAGCACTAGGCAGCTCAGAGATAGTCCTTAGATCGAGAGGAACAAACTTCGTGTTGGAGCGTTCACGTTTCGACGAAGTTTGGGTGCCCAAAGGGGCACCGGACGCTGCACCGGACGCTCTGTGAGTGCGTCCGGTGAGGTCCTTAGCCGTTGGAATAGGTTGGTGCTTAGGGTTAGGCACCGGACGCTGGCACCGGACGCACTGGGCAGCGTCCGGTCCCTTACCCAGGGAGCTTGCAAAGTTCCCCAGAGCACCGGACGCTAGCACCGGACGCACAGGGTAGCGTCCGGTCCCATGCGCAGGGAGCATGTAAGTTTTCCCTTAGCACCGGACGCTGCACCGGACGCTGAGAGTTAGCGTCCGGTGACCTGTCAGAGCGAAGTACAGTTAGCCGTTATGCAGCACCGGACGCTCGGTGCAACATAATGTGCGTCCGGTGACCCCGTTTTCAGTGGAAAACGGTTGGCCGACTTTTGGACTTCGTGGATAGTATTTATACTTCTCCACCTCGTCCATGAGAGCTCTCTTGCCCATTTGAACATCAGAGAAACTTGTTGTGGAGCAAGAGAGTTGCAAGAGCCTAGAGAGGATTGAGATTGGAGTGATTTCTTGTGAGAATCCTTCTCTAGTGAGTTCCAAGAGTCAAGTGTGCATCCACCACTCTCTAGTGCCTTGTTTGGGTCAAGTGAGAGTTCTTTGCTTGTTACTCTTGGTGATCGCCATCACCTAGACGGTTCCGTGGTGATTGGAGACACGAAGATCACCCGAAGTTCGTGTGGGTGGCTCGTGTCAAGCTTGTGAGCGGTTTTGGGCGATTCACCGCGACGGAGTGTCGAAGAATCAGCCCGTAGAGAGCACTTGGTCCTTGCGCGGACCAAGGGGGAGCAAGACCCTTGCGCGGGTGCTCCAACGAGGACTAGTGGAGAGTGGCGACTCTCCGATACCTCGGCAAAACATCGCCGAGCATTTTCTTCCACTACTCCTTTACTTTCTAGCATTTACTTTGTGTTTTTACATTCTTAGAACTGCCATGCTAGAATAGGATTGGAACTAGGTTGCAAAACTTTTTATTCGGTAGCTCTCTAAGTCTCACTAGGCACAAGGGGTTGAATTGGAGCTTATAGGTTGCTTAAATTTTTAAGAGAAGCCCAATTCACCCCCCCTCTTGGGCATCTTGATCCTTTCAATTGGTATCAGAGCACAGTGCTCACTATTTAGGCTTCACCGCCTAGAGAAAGATGTCTAACGGGGATGGACCGCCACCCATGTTCGATGGGGATGACTTCCCGTATTGGAAAATACGGATGGAGTCATACCTAGAGGCATGCGATACAAAGTGCCTAAAAGCCGCGACCGAAGGGTTTGCCCCTCCGGAAAGAGCCACCGCTCTTACTCCACAAGAGCAAGAAAACGAGAAGTGGAATGCAAAGGCCAAAAACCACATCTTTAGAGGTCTTTGCAAAGAGGTGTTCAACCGTGTTCGGAGTCACAAAACCGCCAATGAACTTTGGAAGGAACTTTGTGCGCTCCATGAGGGAACTAAGAGTGAACGCGAGGAACGGTATCACCTAGTGATGAACAAGCTTAATACTTTTGAAATGCTTCCTAAAGAAAATGCTAATGAAATGTATTCTCGCTTGAATGTCATTGTAGAGGAGCTAAATGGACTCGGGCTTACACAAATGAGTACGGCGGATGTAGCAAGGAAGATACTATGTGTGCTTCCCATTGAGAAATATGGGCACATAGTAACCGTGCTTCATCAAGGCGATCTTTCCACCGCTACACCAACCACCATATTGGGAAAGATCAATGCTCATGAGATGTACATGCACATGAATCCTCAAGATGGCTCCTCATCGGCCAAGAAAGAAAAGAAGGACTTGGCTCTCAAAGCTTCTCACAAGAGCAAAGCCAAGAAGATTGAAGTTGAGTCATCAACTTCAAGTGATGATGATGCATCTATTGCCCTCATGGTGAGAAGGACCACAAAAATGTTGAAGAAGCTCAACAAGAATGGAGTCAACTTTGACTCCAAGAAGAAGAAGTTCTTCACAAGTAGCAAGAGGAAGCCCATCTCCGAGATGGATTGCTACAATTGTGGTGAGCTTGGTCATCTTGCTCATCAATGTCCAAAGCCCAAGAAGGACAAGTACAAGAAGAAGAACAAAGAGCAAGATGACTCAAGTGATGACGAGAAAAATGACAAGAAGCAATACAAGAAGAAAGGTGGCAAGAAGAAGGAGCACTACAAGAAAAAGAATGGCAAGGCTTATATTGTTGGTGATTGGCTCACCGACATTGAAAGCTCAAGTGGTGATTCATCCGGCAATGAAAGTGATGATGAGAAGGTTGCCGCCATTGCCATTGATGCTCCATCACCATCATCTTCACCACCATCTACATCCTCTACACATCTATGCCTTATGGCTAAGGGTGACCGGAAGGTACAAAGTGAGGATGAGAGTAGTGAGAGTGATAGTGAATATTAATCACCTTCTTATGATGAACTTGTAAAATTGCTTAACAAATACACAAAAGTCATAAGAAAGACTAGATGTGAAAATGAAAAGCTTGAACTTGAAAATGAGACACTTCTAGCAAAGCTTAATCCTAGTGATGAGCTTAGAGAACAAAATGAGATCATGACCACTAAGCTCAAGGAGCTCAAACTCTCTCTAAAAGAGCTCAAAGAAAAACATGATAAACTTGAGAGTGTTCATGATGAGCTTATCACTAGATATAGAGCAATGAAAGAAGAACTAACAACTCTAAAAGCAAACTATGACAACCTAGAGATTGCTTATGAACTTGCAATTGATGAAACACATGTTGCTACTAACAATGTTGCTAAGCTTGATGTAGCCACATCTTGTGATGACTTACTTGTGGAGAGCACAAGCAAATGTGTTGATTGCAAGGGCAAGAAAGTGGTGGTGGCCGAGAACTATGAGGACACTATCAAGCTCAAGGATGAAATTGTCATGCTCAAGAAAGAGTTGCAAGATCAAGCCAAGCACAAGACAATTGTGATTGAGTCACTTGATCAAGACAAGAAGCTTGCATATGAGAACAAGTTACTTAAGGAAGAAAATCAATATCTTAAGCTTGGTTTGATGTATGACAAGCAAGAAGAAGATGAGACATTCATCTTGGATGAGTTAGCTAGCAACAATGACCCAATCATCAAGAAGCTAACTCAAGAGAACAACAAGCTCAAGAAAGAGAAGGAACACCTAACCATGGGGTTAGCAAAGTTCACTAAAGGGAAGGATCTTCAAAGTGAGCTTTTCATGAACACCGTCATGAAGATGGACAAAAGTGGGATTGGATATAAGGCTCATCAAACAAAGCTCATCAAATCTCTAGCCACTCATGATCAAGCAAGCAAGCCAAAGCCAAAGAGATGTTTTGAGTGTGGTCAAGAAGGACACTTTGCTCATGAGTGCAAGGCACCACTACCACCACCCTTGCCCAAGCATGCAAGACCATTTGCCTTCAATGCTCACTACATTGTAAGAAAAGACAAGAGTGGCAAGGTCAAGGTTAGCTTCATGGGGCCACCAAACAAGCAAAGGCCAAAGAAGATTTGGGTGCCAAAGCAACTAGTTGAGAAGGTCAAGGGCCCTAAGCAAATGTGGGTCCCTAAATCTCAAGCTTGATCTCTTGTGTGTAGGTGAACTACAAGACCGGTGGATCACATTGGGTAATTGATAGTGGTTGCACTCAACATATGACCGGAGATCCCCGGATGTTCACCTCCCTTGATGAAGATGTTGACAACCAAGAGAAGATCACATTTGGTGACAATTCAAAAGGGAAAGTCAAGGGTCTAGGAAAAGTTGCTATATCAAATGACAACTCCATCACCAATGTGCTCTATGTGCAATCTTTGAGTTTCAACTTGCTCTCGGTTGGACAACTTTGTGATCTTGGATTTGAATGCCTATTCAAGAAGAAGGAAGTAATTGTGACCAAGGAAGATGACAATGAAGTGATATTCAAAGGCTTCCGACACAACAACTTATATGTAGTTGATTTCTCATCAAATGAAGTTGATGTCAAAACTTGCTTGTTCACCAAAACTTCGCTTGGGTGGTTGTGGCATAGAAGGTTAGCACATGTTGGAATGGGCACACTCAAGAAGTTGATGAAGAAAGAATTGATTAGAGGCTTGAAGGATGTGACATTTGAGAAGGACAAGCTTTGTAGTGCATGTCAAGCGGGCAAACAAGTTGCAAATACTCATCCAACCAAAGCCTATCTCTCTACTTCAAGAGTGCTTGAGCTACTTCACATGGATTTGTTCGGACCAACCACATATGCTAGTCTTGGAGGCAACAAATATTGCTTGGTCATAGTTGATGATTACTCACGGTACACTTGGACATTCTTCTTGCAAGATAAGGCCGAAGTTGCATCAATATTCAAGAAATTTGCAAAGAATGCCCAAAATCAATTTGATGTGAAGATCAAGAAAATTAGAAGTGACAATGGCAAAGAGTTTGACAACACCAACATTGAAGAGTATTGTGATGAAGTGGGAATCAAGCATGAGTTCTCCTCAACTTACACACCACAACAAAATGGGGTTGTAGAAAGAAAGAACCGGACATTGATCACCTTGGCAAGAACAATGTTAGATGAGTACAACACTTCGGAGAAGATGTGGGCCGAGGCAATCAACACCGCATGCTATGCATCAAACCGGCTCTTTCCTCACAAGTTCCTAGAGAAGACACCTTATGAGTTGCTCAATGGGAAGAAGCCCGATGTCTCATTCTTTAGAGTGTTTGGGTGCAAGTGCTACATATACAAGAAGCGCCAACACTTGGGAAAATTCCAAAGAAGATGTGATATCGGCTACTTGGTTGGCTATTCATCTAAGTCCAAAGCATATAGAGTTTTCAACCATGCCACAAAGATGGTTGAAGAAACATTTGATGTTGAATTTGATGAAACTAATGGCTCCCAAGGAGCAAGTGATAATCTTGATGATGTAGGTGGTGAACCATTGAGGGATGCCATGAAGAACATGCCGGTGGGAGACATCAAGCCAAAAGAAGATGATGATGATGTACAAATCATTGAGCGACCATCCACCTCACAAGGTCCACAAGATGAAGACAAGGATGTGAGAGATGCTCATGAAGACACCCAAGTCACTCATGAGCAATCGGTGGCACAAGCACAAGATGTTGATGCTCCCCAACCAACTCCTCAAGTGGCACCAAGAAGAACATCACATCTCCTCCAAGATCACTCTCAAGATCTCATCATCGGGAGTCCATCACGTGGCGTAACTACTCGTTCTAGACATGCTTTATTTATTGAACATCACGCTTTTGTGTCTCTTGAAGATGAACCAAAGACTATAGAGGAAGCTCTTCGTGATGCGGATTGGATCATAGCCATGCAAGAGGAGTTGAATAACTTCACTCGCAACCAAGTATGGACACTTGAAGAGCGACCCAAAGATGCAAGAGTGATTGGAACAAAGTGGGTCTTCCGCAACAAGAAGGATGATCAAGGCAAAGTGGTGCGCAACAAGGCAAGACTTGTGGCAAAAGGCTTTTCACAAGTGGAAGGTCTTGACTTCAGTGAAACCTTTGCACCGGTGGCAAGACTTGAAGCAATCCGTATCCTACTTGCATATGCATCTAGTCATGATATCAAATTATTTCAAATGGATGTGAAAAGTGCTTTTTTAAATGGTTATATTAATGAGCTTGTCTATGTTGAGCAACCCCCCGGTTTTGAAGACCCTAGGTACCCCAAGCATGTCTACCGGTTGTCCAAGGCTCTCTATGGTCTCAAGCAAGCTCCTAGAGCTTGGTTTGAGAGACTTAGGGACTTCCTCATTGAGAAGGGCTTCAAGATTGGGAAAGTTGACACAACACTTTTCACCAAGAAAATGAATGGGGAAATCTTCATTTGCCAAGTTTATGTTGATGATATCATTTTTGGCTCCACTAATGAAGATTTTTGCAAGGAATTTGGTGATTTGATGTCCAAGGAGTTTGAGATGTCCATGATTGGCGAGCTATCCTTCTTCCTAGGATTTCAAGTCAAGCAAATGAAGGAAGGGGTCTTTATCTCTCAAGAGAAGTATACTCAAGATCTTCTCAAGAGATTCAAGATGATGGATTGCAAGCCAATCAAGACTCCCATGGCATCAAATGGGCATCTCGACTTGGATGAGGGAGGTAACCCTATTGACAAGACTCTCTATCGTTCCATGATAGGAAGTCTACTCTACCTCACCGCATCTAGGCCCGATATAATGTTTAGTGTGTGTATGTGTGCTAGGTATCAAGCAATGCCTATGGAATCTCACTTGATTGCGGTCAAGAGAATTCTTAGGTATCTAAAATACACACCTTGCCTAGGCTTGTGGTATCCCAAAGGTGCAAGATTCCAACTTGTAGGCTATTCCGATTCGGATTATGCCGGGTGCCGGATTGATAGAAAAAGCACATCCGGAGGGTGCCATTTCCTAGGTAGATCACTTGTCTCTTGGATGTCAAAGAAACAAAATAGTGTTGCCTTGTCAACGGCCGAGGCGGAATACATAGCCGCCGGTGCTTGTTGTGCACAAATACTCTATATGAAACAAACTTTGCTAGACTATGGAGTAGTGCTAGACAAAGTACCCTTGTTGTGTGACAACGAAAGTGCCGTAAAACTTGCAAACAACCCGGTTCAACACACCCGCACAAAACATATTGACATCCGCCACCACTTTCTTAGGGATCACGTTGCTAAAGGTGACATAACCCTAGAGAATGTGGGAACGGAAAATCAATTAGCGGATATCTTCACAAAACCCCTAGATGAAGCTAGGTTTTGTATGTTGAGAAATGAACTTAATGTGCTTGACATGTCTAACTTCACTAAAAGATAAAAAAATTGTGTGTTGAATCTTGTAAATAATTTTTGCTATGCATATCATGCATGCTAAAACTAAAAATTCAACTTGCATGTAGGGCTTGTCTAACATGGTTAAGATAACCCCCTTGAGTGTGTGAAAAAGCTTAACCTTGGATCAAACTTGACAAGCATTAGTTTACTTTCAAGAATTGCACTACAACTCATTTCATATGCATTCTTGTTAGTTGATCTTTTCTTTTCGGTTATTTATTGAGCATCCGCTGTGTTCGTCCATAGATAGGGGGAGCATTCCAAGCTCATTATGAATCAAACCCCTAGCTTTATGGCCATACGATGCTCGTTGGTGATCTTCTCGAACTATTTTCAAAAAAAATCTACTAAGCCTATGGCTAATTATTTGTGAAAACTTGAGGGTTTGAGAGATGTCATTCATACCAGTTCCATTTGGTGTTTAGTTGTGTGCTTCTGAAGATGGAACTTGGTTGGGTCAAAGTCGGACGTGGTGCTTAGTTGAAAAAGTGCTCAGAGGAGCACCGGACGATGCACCGGACGCTGCCTCTGAGCGTCCGGTGCAGTGAGTGCGCCAGACTGCACTCACCGGACGCTGGAACAGTATCACTTAAGCGTCCGGTGCGGTGCGTCCGGTGCTCACTAGGCGTCACCCGAAGCACCGGACGCTAAAGCCAGCGTCCGGTGCCCACCGTCCGGTGCGATGCCAAAATGCAAACCTCTCTGCGCATGAGTCCGGTGGTCACCGGACGCGTCCGGCGCCACATTAAGAGCGTCCGGTGACCCCGCGGCGGGCGCATAAAGCCCGCGTCCAGAGGTTTCGCGCGACCATTTTCCTTTCTTTCTCCTTCGATCTCGCCGAGCCGCGCCCTTGCCTCTCGCCCCGTGCCCTAACACCGCCGCCGCCGGCGACCTCGTCGGATTCCGGCGGTCTTAGAATCTCCCCGGCGCCCAGATCCGCCCCGAGGTCTTCTCTTTTCTCTTACTCGCACAGATTCAAGTCTTCTCGCGAGTCTTAGGGTTTCGGTGAGTTTCAAATCCCCTTCTCTCAAGGTGTTTGATCTTTTGTGTCTAAGGCAATAGATTTAGGTTTTGATTCCGTTTTCGATTGTCTCCGCGTTGCAGCATCTTGAGAAGAAGTTTCGCGTTCTCCGGTGATTGTCGATCGAGAGATTTCATCCGGAACGCGTCTCGTCCGTGGATCGTAAGCCGTTCGCGTCCGTATCCTATCTTTTCTTGTGATCCACAGGCTTACCTCACCTCTAGTAGATACGATTACTTATATAGACCTTATCTTGTCAATTCTCTGCAGTACATTGTTCTCCATTGCCAGTCAGTTGCTGTCGGACGCTTGATTTGCTATGGCTCGTACCAAGAACGTCAGTGGACCGACAGCCGGCTCAGGAGGTTCCCCAGGAGGCGATGGTGGAGGTGATCCTCCTCGCCGTTTCTCAGCGGCAGAGAAAGGCAAGGGAAAGAAGCTGGCCACCAAGAAGCGCAAGGCCAGTGACAGAGATGCAGAGGTCGCAGAGGCAGTTGCAGCAGCAGCTGAGGCAGCCGAGAGGGGTGGTCGTTCTGGTTCTCTGAGGATCGGGGATGATCTCACGCCACGTCAGAGGCGTGCAGTGCTTGAGGCAGAGGCTTTCCATGGATCCCCTCCAGGAACCGTGACGATTGGAGGACAGAGGGTTAGACTTGTGGTTAGGGATCCGGCTCAGGAGGGTACGGACACAGAGACGGAGACCCAGGCAGAGGGTCCAGCAGAGGGACAGGAGCAGGAGCTGCCACTGAGGAGGTCGACGCGTGCTCGTACTCAGGCCACTTCCCGGACTGGTACGCAGGGACAGTCCGCCTCCACAGCTCGAGCCGCTCCGGCTAGAGGCACTCCAGCTTCCCGCCAGAGGCCAGTCAGGGTTCACAGGGATCTCACCCTTGTGTCAGCCAGAGAGATCCAGCAGCTGCGGTTCGTTCCCTTTCCGACTTGGTTTCCAGCTGCCAGGGATCCCAGAGCCGGTGCCCGCTTCTACACCATAGTCCAGGAGGACATTCACGAGGCATTGGTTCGCTCTCAGTCACAGTTTAGAGAGCACAGGGTGATTGACCTGGAGATTCTCGGGAACGTGGTAGGGGCAGATATCCGTCAGTATTTTACTTACCTCCATGGTCTCCCAGAGCTGCTAGCGCTTCCAGGTACTTATTGCGAGCAGTGGGTCAGAGAGTTCTATGCGTCAGTGTGGATTTCTCCAGATCACACCTATATCCACTACGCACTGGCCGGGACAGACTACAGAGTGACAGCTCAGAGGGCTAGAGAGGTGCTTGGACTGCAAGCCTCTCCCACCAGGATTCACCAGCTGTGCTACGGGAACGTGGATCCTCCTCGTCGTCCTCACGGTGGTGAGATACCACCAGTTGACTTTGTGGCTCCATGCTTCCGTGCACCTTTTGGGGAGGGCTCCAGTAGGACAGTGGCAGACTTGACACGCCCAGCCAGGATCCTCGACTTTGTGTTGAGGAAGACTCTTCTTCCCAGGACAGGCTACAGAGACGGTTTCACTCGTATGCAGCAATGGCTTGTCGCTCATCTGATCTCGCAGACAGAGTTTGACTTGTGGGATCTTATTGTCTCAGAGATAGAGGACACCATTTCAGAGAGCTTCAGGGGCCGGCGTCAGTTGCCCTACGCACATTGGATCACCCTACTTATACTCCGTGGTAGGCCACTGCCCCTGCCAGCTCACTTGCAGAGGGAGTTGACAGAGTCCGACACCGTCTTCCCCCACTACGACCCCCGACAGATGCTGAGAGCGCACCACGACCTCAGAGGTGCTCCTCCTCCTCGTGCTCCACGTAGACCGGTGCCCCCACCTTCTCCTAGGGGCACCCGCAGTACAGCGACAGTTGCGGAGACAGAGGAGCAGCAGGATACAGCTATTGGCGCGTTTGCAGATGCAGAGGCAGAGGGCGAGTTTGACTTCGCCTCAGACAGTTCCGATGATGACTATCAGCCGCCAGTAACTGACCTTCCTCCCAGAGCTCATGATCACGAGGCAGGTGGTTCTTCGAGTGCTTCAGACCCTGCCCTGCTTGCTATCTTGGAGGGTATGAGGGCAGATCAGCGCCGTGCAGCTGAGGAGCAGGCGAGGCGCGACAGGGATCAGGCTGCCATCAATGCAGCCATGCAGGCCAGGCAGGATGAGCTCCAGCGTCAGCTTCTCACCTTTCAGGAGCAGCAGCTTGCTTTCCAGGCCCAGCAGACAGCGATGATGGCCGCTCTCATGGCCGCCTCCGGGATTCAGCTACCGCAGATACAGCTTCCCGGCACGTCGTCAGTCAGACCCCCTACTCCTGTGCCTCAGACTCAGAGCCCGTCTCAGCAGCCGCTCCAGCTACCCGCTCAGAGTCAGCCGTTCACGACGCCACAGCACCAGGTCTCTCAGGGTGCTATCTCTTCAGGCTTTGAGCAGGTACCGCAGTTTACCCCTCTCCGCTCAGGCTTCACCCCTCAGTCTGCTTCAGCGTCACAGCTTGTGTGGGACTCACAGACAGATCCGCACCTCAGCTTCACCTACAGTGCTCTGACTGGTGACCCTACGCCTCCTCCTCTGCAGGCCCCTGCAGTCTTTACGGCGCCAGTCACCACTACAGAGCTTCTGTCGTCGTCCGTAGCGTCGTCCGAGCAGCTTGCACCGTCTTCTACCGTACCAGCTACGACAGCTACAGCGACCGAGTCCGTGCCAGCTTCGTCAGCCGGACTCGAGCAGCCAGCACAGCCTGTGACAGCGCCAGAGCAGACCCGGACCGCTTCTCCAGCACCTGCAGTTTCAGAGGGTCACTCCACCTCTTCCGCCTCGACGGCCGACAGTTCAGATGATGCAGCTCGTTACGTGGCCGCGCCGAGGGACTCTACAGCTCCGCCTCCTCCACCGTCTTCTTAGGCTTTTGGCGCTTGATGCCAAAGGGGGAGAGAGTGCGTGTATGAGAGAGTTAGGGAGTTAGGGGGAGCTAGCTAGAGAGGGAGGAGTTTATTATTTTGAGATACTTTCTATGTGTGCTACTTCATCATGCATCATGTTTACCTTTATGCATTGCACTTGTGTGAGATACTATGGCTTATGCGACATGATTTGCGCTTAATGTGATATTCTATTGTCATGTGTTTTGGCTCATATTATCTTTGCTTCTGCGTTTCTACTCCGATGTATCTATGAGCCTTATGTTCTTATCCTGTTGTATATCACTCACATATTTGGATGCAGGGTATTTGATTTGGTTGATATAAGCATGACTTATTTCTTTGTTCTTATTGTATCATGCTTATTAAAACCAAGTCACTTTGAAAACCTCAACTCTTTTCATACTCGAGGTTGTCATCAATCACCAAAAAGAGGGAGATTGAAAGAGCATCTAGGCCCTTAAGAGATTTCGGTGATTAATGACATTGTTGGTTACTATGACTAACGTGTGTTTTGCAGAGGCAAAGTCATAGGTAAGGTCATGGTAAATAAGTACTCGATGGACAGGGACGTACATGCCAACTTAATAGTGGAAATCGTTTCGGTTTTCAAAGGATGGATGGACATCGTCGAGACTAGACTAGGTCTAAGTGCCATATGGTGAAGAAGGGCACTTAGAGTAGTTTAGGACTTTGTTCTCTTTTGACCGTACTATTAAGAGGGGCTTTGATCTACTAGCTTGACTTAGGCAAGGCTTTAGGTTTAGGTGTGGTGCACACTTGGTAAACCTAGCACTAGGCAGCTCAGAGATAGTCCTTAGATCGAGAGGAACAAACTTCGTGTTGGAGCGTTCACGTTTCGACGAAGTTTGGGTGCCCAAAGGGGCACCGGACGCTGCACCGGACGCTCTGTGAGTGCGTCCGGTGAGGTCCTTAGCCGTTGGAACAGGTTGGTGCTTAGGGTTAGGCACCGGACGCTGGCACCGGACGCACCGGGCAGCGTCCGGTCCCTTACCCAGGGAGCTTGCAAAGTTCCCCAGAGCACCGGACGCTAGCACCGGACGCACAGGGTAGCGTCCGGTCCCATGCGCAGGGAGCATGTAAGTTTTCCCTTAGCACCGGACGCTGCACCGGACGCTGAGAGTTAGCGTCCGGTGACCTGTCAGAGCGAAGTACAGTTAGCCGTTATGTAGCACCGGACGCTCGGTGCAGTGCGTCCGGTGCAACATAATGTGCGTCCGGTGACCCCGTTTTCAGTGGAAAACGGTTGGCCGACTTTTGGACTTCGTGGATAGTATTTATACTTCTCCACCTCGTCCATGAGAGCTCTCTTGCCCATTTGAACATCAGAGAAACTTGTTGTGGAGCAAGAGAGTTGCAAGAGCCTAGAGAGGATTGAGATTGGAGTGATTTCTTGTGAGAATCCTTCTCTAGTGAGTTCCAAGAGTCAAGTGTGCATCCACCACTCTCTAGTGCCTTGTTTGGGTCAAGTGAGAGTTCTTTGCTTGTTACTCTTGGTGATCGCCATCACCTAGACGGTTCCGTGGTGATTGGAGACACGAAGATCACCCGAAGTTCGTGTGGGTGGCTCGTGTCAAGCTTGTGAGCGGTTTTGGGCGATTCACCGCGACGGAGTGTCGAAGAATCAGCCCGTAGAGAGCACTTGGTCCTTGCGCGGACCAAGGGGGAGCAAGACCCTTGCGCGGGTGCTCCAACGAGGACTAGTGGAGAGTGGCGACTCTCCGATACCTCGGCAAAACATCGCCGAGCATTTTCTTCCACTACTCCTTTACTTTCTAGCATTTACTTTGTGTTTTTACATTCTTAGAACTGCCATGCTAGAATAGGATTGGAACTAGGTTGCAAAACTTTTTATTCGGTAGCTCTCTAAGTCTCACTAGGCACAAGGGGTTGAATTGGAGCTTATAGGTTGCTTAAATTTTTAAGAGAAGCCCAATTCACCCCCCCTCTTGGGCATCTTGATCCTTTCACACATCTTGATCTGGGAGTATGACACTTCTCTTCAAGGATCCGAGCTTTGACTTCGCAATACATGCAAAGTAAGTATGCTATCTCCTTTCATCCCTACCTTGAACTCCACATAAGCCTTTTAGAAATAGGATGAAATAGAGAAGGCAACTCTTACCATATGCCTTGGTGAGGAATCATACACCATTTGAGTGACATGAGAGAACCATAAGAGGAACATTTAAGCTTTCTTTTGAAAATATCACAAAACCTCTGATATGAAACTTGCTAAGAATGAGAAAGTTAGTGCTCAAGTCAAACTGTTCTGTCTCTCAACCACCTAAGACAAAGGAAAAGCCATAAGCCCCATAAGGGACTAAGGTAATAGGGGTAAGTTTACATAGCTAAATTTTTCATGCAAAGAGAAGAACTTTGTTGTACACATGGTACTCTTGAAATGTGAACATAGTAACAATACCTGATCCACCGAGGCTAAGTTTGATTGTTTGCTCGGGACGAGCAAAGGTTAAGCTTGGGGGATCTTGTTGACGGTGGATATACCATAGAAATCCACATACAAAACACCGTCAACATGCCTCGGTTGCAAGAGGAAATGACATGACATGAACATATTTTATCCATAACTAGTTCCACTTGTACTCTTAGCTTGTTTATGCAGGAACAACAAATTCAAGACATTATTTGACAAAGCCAACATCAGAATCATCAAGAGGAGATCGAGGGGACAACAGGTGACACCCTGGGCCCACAGGGAGGGGGTCGCCCGACCCCTCTTTGGTGGGACCCAGGTGTGCCACCTACTCCACCGACATAAGGGACCATTGTGGACACTGCTGGTGGGCCCAGGTGGTCAGGAGTGGGGTCGCCCGACCCCACATGTAAGGCGGTTTCAGGGTCGGTGGCCTCCCACCGACCTTCCCCACATGTCTCACGTGTTGGTTTGCCCCTGCCGTTGATCAAATGGCGGTTGTGAAGTCGGTTTGATCCAAGGGTGGAGAGGCATGATCACACGGATCGATGACGTGGCGGTGGAGTAGCCCCTACTCCACTCTCCCTATAAATAGAGGCTGATTTCACCCTTCCAAGGCATGATGAATTCAAGGTTCAAGTATCCAAGCTAGATACAAGTGAGTAGTAGTAGTAGTAGTCTAGTGTGGGAGTTAGAGTTGAGTCGAGCGAAGCTCGGGGTCTCCGGAGTCATCTTCTGGAGAGTCTGGTATAGCTCTTGTATCTTTTCTCCTGTAAGACTTGTTTTCTTAATATATTCTCTTTCTACTTTTCTAAGTATTACTTTGTGCAATATTATTCTTGCAATAGTATTGTAGTGTTCTATCTTGTCCTTTAGTAGTTACATATTAGATTGTGATCCTGTAACAAGCTCGTGGCTGTTTCCCATCGCCTTTAGCAAGGTGCTATAGTTGTTTGATCGCAGCTAGAGTAGTGAGAGTTAGCGTAAGCGCGGTGCTTAGGCTAGGTCTTGCCTTTGGGTGTCGCTGGCTCGGACGGAAAGTAGGGGCGCACTCCCTAGGAGGTGACAGATCGTGGGCGGCATTAGGTTCTCCTCACGTACGAGCTAGTTCTTAAAAGATAAGGCGTCCATAAGCCCAATAGTCGCTTTCGGTAAGGGGTTAGGTGAAAAACCTTTTAAGCGTCTTACCAGCTCGGCTATCCCTGGCAGCCATTAGTAAGGTATCAATCTAGTGTGTCTCTGCTATTTGATTAAGATTAGTTCACGAGAGTAGAATTAGATATCCTAGGAACCTGTACTCACTCGTTGTCCTCCCACCTAGCTACTCTACTCTAGTTATCTTGTAGTTATCCTTTTTGATTATCTCTGGATCATCATCATCCCTTCCTTCACCTTTCGTTACCACCTCTCTGCACTAGTTGTAACTAAGTTGAGATAGGATCTCTTTTCTTACAAGCATTTCTAGCTATTGCTTTCCCTTGGGAAAATATAAATTACGATACCTTGGAATACTCCCGGGTGAAGTGCTACAACGGTACCTTCTGTGCGCTTGCGGAATTATCCAATAGTTAATAGAGTTACCACACCAGGCATTTCTGGCGCCATCACCGATATCCGGTGGTTGCGTTAAGAAGTGCCAACAGGATGATAGGTGCTCTCTCATCATTTCCGGTCTCTACCACTACGAAGTCTGCTGGGGCATACAAGGTACCAACTCGGACACAAAGGTTCCTCACTATTCCTTTTGGGAAAGTTATCGTCTGATCTGCAAACTGCAAACACATGGTTGTCTCTAATAAAGGATATGTAAAGAATTTCTCATAGAGTACCCTGGGTATAATGTTGACACTGGAGCCAAAGTCACAGAGTGCTTCTGGGATATCCACCATGCCGATAGAGATCGGGATGACGGAGCGTCCTGGATCGCCTCTCTTGACCGGCAGACGGTCAGTAGAAAATTCAGTGACGGGATTACTCCAATTACCTGCATCAAACACGTCTACAAGATTTGCAGATTCTAATCCTTCCGGTTGTGATGGTATACCGGGGTTAGTAGCAGGAACAGCAGCGGCTATTTGATTTAACTGAGATTCAATCATTTTATTAAAGCTAATTTGATTCTTGATGGCAGTAGAGAAATTATCCATTCTATTATTTATATTTTCTAGCATTTTATCATTAGATGCCAATTTCTTAGATAGGTTATCCATTAGCTTTCCTTGATTAGACACTAACTCTCTCAAAGGTGGAAAATTATTATTATTGTTGTAAGAATTGTTACCTTGATAATTACCTGAGTAGTTGGGCCTCTGTTGATTCCAACCTTGATTTTGTTGAGGACGGTTGTAGTAGTAGTTGTTGTTATTGTTGATGTAGTTCACATCCTCAAGTATCTCAGGGCAGTGGTTTCCTGAGTGTCCAGTGTCTCCACACTCCTCACAAGTCATGTCAGAGTCGTAGATGTGCATAACTTCTTTCTTGTCTCCAGCTCTATCATCGAGCTTCTTCATGAGCAGGTCTAGCTTTGCAGACAACATGTCTACCTCCTTCAGCTGATGCATACCTCCACCTCTTTTGCGTGTCTGGGTCCTCTCTTCATTCCAACTTTGGTTGGACGCCATCTTTTCCACAAGAGCTGTGGCTTGTGGTATAGTAAGTGATAAGAATGCTCCTCCAGCTGCAGCATCCATGGTCTCTCGGGCACTGTTGCCGAGCCCATGATAGAACGTCTGCATCAATAGCCAACTCTCCATTCCATGATGGGGACATTCTAGGATGTAGTCTTGAAAGCGCTCCCATGCTTCTGGAACAGATTCATCATTTTGTTGCTGAAAACTCGTAATCTTCCCACGGAGAGCATTGGTCTTGCCCATGGGAAAGAACTTAGCCAGGAAGTTTGTTGAGCAGAGTGCCCACCTAGTATTCTTCTCCTTTGTAGCGTAGAACCACTGCTTCGCTCTTCCTAACAGTGAGAATGGGAAGAGGCGAAGTAGTATAGCATCTTTGGAAACTCCTTGTATGGTGACTGTGTTGCAAATCTCCAGGAAGTGTTGTAAATGAGCACTAGCATCTTTGTGTGCCTTCCCACAGAACTGGTTGGATTGCACCATGTTGATAAGTCCAGGCTTGAGCTCAAAGTTGCCATCGATCTCTGCAGCAGGTCCAGTGCGGATGTTGTCCGTAGTGGGAGCTGAGAACTCGCGGATTGATTTGTTCGCCATGGCTTCGAACTCTGAAGACAAGTTCCGGTGATCTTCTTGATTGGATGAAGCTTCTTCGTGAAGTGTTGATGATTTCTTTAGCTTGGCTCTCGTCTTCTTGAATAATGCTTCAGGATCGTCAACAAAATTTCCTGAAAGATGTCTTCTATTCATACATTCCCCTGCATAAGATAAAATAGAAAAAATATCGGGGTAAAACTGTATGAGAGAATAGATAAGCTCAATCATATTAGTGATGCGAATGATAACTCAAAATCTTTTATTCCATTCCTGATTGGTAATCAACCTTCCCCGGCAACGGCGCCAAAAATGCTTGTTGGGTATTCTTAACATCATTACCAAAAGTAGACTAAGTTCTCTAAATCTAGTAACGGTGCCAAAAATGCCAAACCTATCCCTCACATCACTTAAGCCAAGTTGTCATCCCCAGCATGATATGAGAGACGCGGTATTGAAATATGCAATTGCTCTTCTAAATAAATAATGAATGGGATCTGCAAGCGCACAGATTAATACCGATGTAGCATTTTAACCGGGAAGTATTCCAGGTATCGTTATTTATATTTTTACCACTGGGAAGGGATTAACAATCATCAATATTGATTACAGAATAGAATATGAGATTGAGCATATATCATTGCATGTATAATTGAGAACATTATATCTAACTCTTCATACAGGGATAAGTGTCACATAAAGGATATATGAAATAATAATAGTGACAAGGATAACTAATTTGATCTAGCCACATAATAAATATGATAAGCACCTCAATTAGATACTCTAGAAAGTCATTAGCATGGTATTAGAACGAACTACAAGAATATTCCCTAAGTTATTCTCAACTATATAGTCTAGCATTATCATAGTTAGTGCAAGCATACTTAGCAATCATTGTGAGACAAGACTACGCCCATGCATAGTGATATTAGCAAGGAATATGAGAAACATAGCAATCACTCCCCTATAATAATGTTGCTCTGCCAGCCCAATACACGAGAGGGGGACTATATAAGAATCAATGAAGCTGTCACTATCACGAACCACCCCACGATCTGGCATATTGGGTACAATCGCAGATAAATACGGTATAAGCACCACGCCTACACAATATCTATCATTTACCCATGGATCCGATGGATAAACGCTATACGATCCTAAGCATGTATATAGATCGAATCTAACTAAGCCAAGTACATAACTATGATAAACTAAGAACAATATAATCTTGAATATAAGCAAGTAGAGCAAAGTCATAAGCAATATATTGAAGTAGAACAAAGTCATATTCATAATATTGAAGAACAAAGATAATTAGAAAGCAATTAGAAGCACAATTAGAGAATTACCAAGAATCCTCCTGACAGATCCGGAAACCAATCGAAGATTGACTCCTTCTAGTTCTAATCCTATGTAGCTATGCTAATCTAGATATCTAATTGATGTGGTGGCTCTAATCTTGATCAGAGGCTTCTTCTCCCTTGATGGAACAATGAATTAGGGTTGAGAGGCTCTCTCCTCCAGGGGCCAGGGGATCTGGTTTTATAGTCCCTTCAAGTGAATATGGGCCCTTGGATCAAACCGACATAGATTGTATGGTTTAGATTCATCCTTTAGGTCGGTGGAGATCTCCCACAAAGCAGAGTCCTGATTGGACTCAGGGGCAGGGCGGGCGCCCTGACCAACTGGGCGGCCGCCCAGGGTCTGGCCCCGTTTCGCCTCCGCTTCGGTCTCGTGGCTTCTGGAGTCTTCTAGATGTAAGATAATTGCACAGCACGTTAATATCTTTACGTAATCCTGACATGTGGGCCTTTCTTCCATATTTCCTGATAACCCCCTGCAGAAATAGACAAATACCAAAACTCATGGAATTCTGTCAGATAAAACCCTAAGTCTAGATCTTGATTTCATTTGGATCCTTTTCTTTATTTATTTGATAATTAAATTTGATACTTAAGGACCGTCATCAATAGGTGCGGGTCAAACATCCTCTGTGGTGTCTAGATTCTGTGAGCCTCCTGTTGACGGTCCTTAATGATCACATTTAACCATCAATTAATCATGGAAAAGGATCCAAATGCAACCAACACCCAGACTTAGGGTTTTATCTGACAGAATTCCACGAGTTTTGGTGTTTGTCTATTTCTGTAGGGGGTTATCAGGAAATACGGAAGAAAGGCCCACACGTCGGGATTACATAGAGATATTAACGTGCCGCACAAATATCTACCATCTAGAAGAGTCCAGAAGCCACGGGAGCGAACGGGAGACGTAACGGAGCCGGGCACTGGGCGCCCGCCCTCCCCCCTAGACCAAACAGAGTCCAATTTAGGGACAACACTCCACCGACCTAAAGGATCAAGGAAAACCGTGCGATCAATGTCGGTTTGATCCGACGGCCCAGATTCACTTGAAGGGACTATAAAACCAGACCCCCTGGCCCCCTGGAGATCATACCTCTTCTACAGAATCAAAGTTAGGGTTTCAATTCTTCATCCAAGTAGAGAGGATCCCTCTAGTTCTTCTAGTTCTACCTCTAGTTCATCTAGATCTAGTTCTAGTTCATCTAGTTCTAGTTCTAGTTCCTCTAGTTCTAGTTCTAGTTAGTTCTAGTTAGTTCTAGTTGTAATCTAGAAAATAGGGAGAGAGAAGAGGAGAGCGGAGGAGGAGCCGGATCTGTCGGATCTTCCTCAACATTGTACTTTTGCAGCAACTGGTTCATTCTTCATCGTTCTCCAGGTTCTTCAATTCATAACTCCTGAGTTCTCTAATACTTTTATTTACATTCAAGTTATTTATTGGATTCCCGCTTGCATCAAGTGCTCTAGTCTTTATAACGCTAGAGTAGTAATTAATAGATTAGACGTGGTGTTTAGTCTTGCGATTACCTGGAATTGCACCCAATCCTACGGATTGTTGTGGTAGCCCCAGGGTAGTGACAGCCCTAACGGTCGACGTATTCCACCACGTTCGGATCGGTGTTTGTAGGACCGTAGTCAGACCTTCCTAGCCCCCTTCTCATCTCTTTCTGTGGTTAGTGCTCTGATGTCCCGATATAGATAATCTTGAAGTAATTCTTGATTCTTAGATCAACTAGAGAACTCTCAGGAAACTTCCTCTCTTCCCACCAAAAATACTTATATAGTTATCCTTGGGCGATCTTGGATCTTAATTAGTACACTCACGTTCTCTGTGAAAAATCGATACTCTGGAATACTCCCGGGTGAAAGCTACATCGGTATCCGTGCGCTTGCGGATTTTTCTATTTGCGTTTAAAATACCCAACAAGCTTTCTGGCGCCGTTGCCGGGGAACGGTAGCTGTGCTAGTTTCGAACCAAGTCGTACGTGTATCCTTTTTCTTTCTTTTTTTTACCACACTCACCTTACCACTTTCACCATACCACATGGATTTCACTCTAAGCATTAATGAGCATGGAATTTATTTCATAGCCACTTCATTTACTCCATGCTCATATGCAACATCTTCACAATCCATTGGTCTCTCCAACATCACCACATTCGAGATCTCCAACCCCCTCATTCTTTCTATTTATAAAAACTTTAAAAGGGTGGTTGTCGATGCATATGTCTATATTAAATATTGCAGATCTCGTTGAGTTGATCTTGATATAGGTCAGCGTTGGAGGGGAAACCACTTCGCCGACATAAATTGATGGTTTCCCAAGGACAAGCTTAGTGTCCTAAAACAAGCACTGATCAGATCGTAACATGAGCTTTTAATTATTTGCAACATTACCTTGTGTGTTGAGCATATAAGGATAATTGTAAAAATATTCCTTCGGGTATTCTTGTCACTAACCTTTCCAGGATTGGAGCAAGAAGATTGGATGAATGACAAGCACAAGGTATGTCCAACCAATCATCATGCAACATTAAATTAAATTCATCCAAACTTGAATTTTGCAAAATTCAAGCTTGGGGGAGTACTTTACATAAAAACATCATTTGCCATGTTGCTATGTTGGTTGTCTCTACCTTTGAGGCATGCTCAATTTGTTAAATACTAATCATTCTACTTCATCTCCACTTGAGTAGATCTCTATAAATGCTTGCTTGCTACCTCTATTTGCTTTAGTATATGTCTAGGTTTGGAGTAGTTTCATTTATCTCTTAATTAAGCATGGTGCTTAGTTTAGGGCTGATGATCTTACTTCCAAGGGAGTTTAAATTAAGCATGATGCTTAAGTTAAAATGCCCTCCTAAATCAAATTAGACATGGTGTCTAGGTTGATTTTTGAGCCGATAGTATGCTATAGTAGATATTGGATATTTTGTTGGACTAACCCCTGCAGGAAAACTTTCAATATCGACCTGGAAAGTCCTGAGATAAACTCACATTGGAGATAAAGAGAGAGACACATGAAGTTTAACAATTTACACAAGGAAGGCATAGCTCTCAAGATATGATCCATAGAGGGTGCCACAAACACGATGCACAACCGCTAAGAGAGGAAAGCTTCCACAAGGTGATATTGTACCATCACTCTTCAAGTAAGGTAACATCTTAAGGTACTTGACTATCACTTCTATAAGCTTCTCCTTTGTTCTAGCATTCACATGAATAAAAGAGACAAACATGTATGATTTACAACTCTAGATTAACCAACCTAATCGATTCAATATGTTTAGTCCTTTCATCTTTGTGATCTCACACTCCTAATCATATGAACTAAAATGTTGCACATTCAATCTTTGGAAGATATAAACAAAACATAAATATAGATAGATTATCTTTCCATAAGGTTGAGCAATCTGATCTAACAAATGTTTTAAATGCTACACTCATGATCTTATTATCCATCAACTTTGTCTTGCTCACTATGTTTAAGGTTAGAGAAGAACAAATACACTTTTGGTTATGTTGGTGTTTTCCACCAACAGGGCCCATGCACTTGATCTCTGCCTTGTCTCTATGAGCAGGTACACTTTGAGCAAAATATGAAGGACTTTTATAACTCCCAGACTCCACCAAATGAAGTACCTAGATCTACGAGCACAAACACACTGGAGATACTGGACACTCAGGCAATCACTGCCCTGAGATGCTTGAGGACGTAACTACTGGAGTAACCCTGTTGTGGAAGTAATTACTGACCTTCTGCCGGTCAAGAGATACAATCCAGGCTGTCCCGTCATCCCGATCTCAATCGGCATGGTGGACTTCCTAGAAGCACTCTGCAACTTTGGCTCCAGTGTCAACATTATGCCCAGGGTACTCTATGAAAAATTATTTACACATCCTTTATAAGAAACAACCATGTATTCGCAGCTTGCAGATCATACGCTAAGTTTCCCAAAGGGAATAATGAAGAACCTCTGCGTCCGAGTTGGTACCTTGTACGCCCCAGCAGACTTCGTGGTGATAGAGACTGATACTGATGAGAGGGCACCCATCATCCTAGGGATGCCATTCCTGAACACCTCGGGAGCTGTCATCTACGCTAGTGCTGCCACGAGCACAAACACACTGGAGATACTGGACACTCAGGCAATCACTGCCCTGAGATGCTTGAGGACGTAACTACTGGAGTAACCCTGTTGTGGAAGTAATTACTGACCTTCTGCCGGTCAAGAGATACAATCCAGGCTGTCCCGTCATCCCGATCTCAATCGGCATGGTGGACTTCCTAGAAGCACTCTGCAACTTTGGCTCCAGTGTCAACATTATGCCCAGGGTACTCTATGAAAAATTATTTACACATCCTTTATAAGAAACAACCATGTATTCGCAGCTTGCAGATCATACGCTAAGTTTCCCAAAGGGAATAATGAAGAACCTCTGCGTCCGAGTTGGTACCTTGTACGCCCCAGCAGACTTCGTGGTGATAGAGACTGATACTGATGAGAGGGCACCCATCATCCTAGGGATGCCATTCCTGAACACCTCGGGAGCTGTCATCTACGCTAGTGCTGCCAAGATCAGTTTCTACATCAAGGGGAAGAAGGAGATGTTTTCCTTCAAGAAACAAGACTACACAAATCCCAGAGCAATCCCGACATGAACCAAGGAAGAGGACCAACAGGAGGAACAGGAACAAGCAAATGTGGACCAAGTCAGCAAAGATTGTCACTGCAGTTCAAGGAGGTCAAGATCGTCGACTTAAGTCACCGTTCCTGACCAAAAAGGACGACTCAGTCACCTATCAGCTTCTGATAGGAACCATGCCCTTAAAACCGACATACACCCAGCTCTAGATGGCAGATCAAACATTTCGGAAGGTTGAAGTTATTGACATAGGAGAAGACGAGTACGATCCACCCATCATCCTTGGAAGACCGTTCCTCAACACCGTTAAAGCAATCATCTACATTGGAACCGGCGGAGTCTACATGCACTTCCCCTCTGAAAAGGTACGCCACTATTTTACTAACCTTAACTACATAGTTGAAAGACTCTAAGCAGGTCAGGACAAGAAGAAGACGACGCAACCGCAACCAGAGTAGGCAAATTATCAAGGACGAATGGGCGGATTATGAAGGAGAAGTGGTAAGGTCTGAAGACATACAACTTGAACAGAATTGTTCTTAGGAGACCGTAGCACCGTGTCAGGTGTGGAGAGAGAAGATAGTTATACATGAAGACCAGGCGCTGCCGGAACCACTGACTACGCCATCCAGCGAATTCCAGGACAACTGAGAAAATAGAGAGTCCCGTTCGGAGGACTTAAAAACACCGAACGCCTTGGTAAGAGTTAAAGTTGGTAGTTATCCTTTTTCCCCTTATTTAAAATAGTTTGCTTAGTTAATCAGGTTCATATCATCTTAAAAAGAAAATAAAAATGTTAAAAATAGTAAGCCCCATGTGAGTATGCTCATGGCATAAAACCCATAAGTACATTCACTGTGGTGGCATAAAAATAAAATAAATATATTCCTGTCCTATAAAAATAAAATTATAAAAATAAAATTATGATCCTACTAATGAGTAACATTTATTGAGGAGGCTCAACATGATAAAGGCTAGATATTTATGCTAACACTTAACTAGTTCCACAAAGCTTTGTTGTCTATTTGAGCTCCACAGAATTCAAGGATCAAAGAAGACTAGCAGACGAAGGACATCCTAATCGCTGTCAGAGTGCTGCCGACATTCAAATACACCTCCGCCACCTGCTAGCTACATCAGAAGAAATTATGTCAAAATCCAGCTTGGGGGAGAGCACCCCCATTTATCCAGCTAAGTGTTCTACTCACGTTTATACTTTACTCAAATAATAAAAAGATGCATAATCATAAAAACCCAAATAAAGATTTTATGCTTATATATATATCTTTGCTTAGTTTGCTAAATAAAAAAAATAAATCAAGATAAGTATTATTTTTTCTTTCTTAGTTTTATTTACTAGTATTCGGAAATAAAAAAAATGCATAACCATGAAACCAAACACAGTTTTTGTTTTGAGTAATATATAATAGTTTTATGTAATACTAAGTTTTAAATAAAATAAAAAGAAAGTTTGATTCAAGTCTAGGTAATTGACAAACATGATATGAGAAGGTCTGAGCTACTATTTAACTTGTTCCAAGTTTTGCTAGAGTTCTGGAGATTTTATCTTTTGAAAATCTAAAAATTCATAAAAAAAAATATGAGATCATAATACCTAGAGTCTTATAAGAAATAAATATTAAAACTGTGGGTACTTTCTTTGTTCAAGCCATTGTTAATTCTTGTAGTTTTGGTTGAGAGAATTATCATGCTCCCAAGATCAAGATCTTTTTGTTTTAAAAATATAAAAGATTCACTCTTCCGAAGTATTATTGCGTTAGAGGCATGGGACAATGCAAAAATTTGATTCGAAAAAAAAGAGTGAGATGAGAGGTAAAAATGGACAAGTGTCCGAAGTAGAATTAGGGGTACAAAGATACCCACCTGAGTGGAAAAAATGGACATGTGTCCGACAGTAGAATTAGGGGTACTTGCTGCCCACTTGAAAAAAAAGAGACTAAAAAAAGAAAAAAAAGGAAAAAAATGATAGCCCATGGTCCCTCTAATAAGCAATATGCCAGTAAGAGATGACAAACTCTTCAAAAAGGTCAAAGGTCTTGATCTAGGAGTATGACATTCCTCTCCCTTGCTCCGAGCATTGACATAGCAAAATGCAAAGTAAGTATGCTAAAATTTTTAAAGCTCTACTTATATATCTTTCGAGAAGAAGGCAAATGCCTCAGATTTATTTTGGAAACTTACAAACAACTCCAGAACAAAGGTATGACAGAAGAACTTGAGACATAGTGCTTGACTTGATCATTCTGTTTTTCAATCACTTAAGACCTTAGTGATAACTTAAAACCCCTTTAGTAAAAGGCATAAAAGTAACCCATGTTTTCTTGATGATTTTAGCTTTGCTCAGGGACGAGCAAAGGTTAAGCTTGGGGGAGCTTGTTGACGGTCCTTAATGATCACATTTAACCATCAATTAATCATGGAAAAGGATCCAAATGCAACCAACACCCAGACTTAGGGTTTTATCTGACAGAATTCCACGAGTTTTGGTGTTTGTCTATTTCTGTAGGGGGTTATCAGGAAATACGGAAGAAAGGCCCACACGTCGCGATTACATAGAGATATTAACGTGCCGCACAATTATCTACCATCTAGAAGAGTCCAGAAGCCACGGGAGCGAACGGGAGACGTAACGGAGCCGGGCACTGGGGGCCCGCCCTCCCCCTAGACCAAACAGAGTCCAATTCAGGGACAACACTCCACCGACCTAAAGGATCAAGGAAAACCGTGCGATCAATGTCGGTTTGATCCGACGACCCAGATTCACTTGAAGGGACTATAAAACCAGACCCCCTGGCCCCCTGGAGATCATACCTCTTCTACAGAATCAAAGTTAGGGTTTCAATTCTTCATCCAAGTAGAGAGGATCCCTCTAGTTCTTCTAGTTCTACCTCTAGTTCATCTAGATCTAGTTCTAGTTCATCTAGTTCTAGTTCTAGTTCCTCTAGTTCTAGTTCTAGTTAGTTCTAGTTGTAATCTAGAAAATAGGGAGAGAGAAGAGGAGAGCGGAGGAGGAGCCGGATCTGTCGGATCCTCCTAGACATTGTACTTTTGCAGCAACTGGTTCGTTCTTCATCGTTCTCCAGGTTCTTCAATTCATAACTCCTGAGTTCTCTAATACTTTTATTTACATTCAAGTTATTTATTAGATTCCCGCTTGCATCAAGTGCTCTAGTCTTTATAACGCTAGAGTAGTAATTAATAGATTAGACGTGGTGTTTAGTCTTGCGATTACCTGGAATTCCACCCAATCCTACGGATTGTTGTGGTAGCCCTAGGGTAGTGACAGCCCTAACGGTCGACGTATTCCACCACGTTCGGATCGGTGTTTGTAGGACCGTAGTCAGACCTTCCTAGCCCCCTTCTCATCTCTTTCTGTGGTTAGTGCTCTGATGTCCCGATATAGATAATCTTGAAGTAATTCTTGATTCTTAGATCAACTAGAGAACTCTCAGGAAACTTCCTCTCTTCCCACCAAAAATACTTATATAGTTATCCTTGGGCGATCTTGGATCTTAATTAGTACACTCACGTTCTCTGTGGAAAATCGATACTCTGGAATACTCCCGGGTGAAAGCTACATCGGTATCCGTGCGCTTGCGGATTTTTTCTGTTTGCGTTTAAAATACCCAACACCTCCCTAATAGAACAATAGATCATGCTTACCAAGGTTAGAACGAGGGTGCAGTTGAAGTCTTTTCTATACATCACTCACATCGAGTCATAGTGGTTGTAGCCTAAAGGTTAGTAGTAATAGACCTGGTTAGTCAGATGCACGCTTTCTCCTAGTGGTAAAAATATAAATACGATACTCTAGATAACATCCCGGGTGAAGTGCTCACCGATATCCGTGCGCTTGCGGATTAATTCCTGATAGCGTTACCAAATATCAACAAGCATTTCTGGCGCCGTTGCCGGGGAGAAAGACGGTTTGCTGAGATAAGTCTTACTACTAGCTTGTATTCACACTTTTATCTTTTCTTATCTTTTTTATATTCTTTATTTTCTTACTCTTACCTTATGGAAAACCAAGATTCTAAATCAATCTATCAACTTGCAACACATTCGGAAACTGACCTTTTACCATGGGAGTCATCACAGCCTATCCAAACATCCCAGTATAGGTTAAGTTCGTGGTTGATTGCCATGATTCAAAACCTATCCTTTTCATGAAAGGAAGACAAAAAACCTTACCTTCATATTAGGGATTTTGAGCAAACATGTGATTGTCTTCGCAGTGAAGACATTTCTGATAAAACTTTACGTTGGAAGCTTTTTCCTTTTTCTTTAAGGGGAGAAGCTAGACAATGGTATAGTCAGAAGGTAAGTCAACAATGAGGTGAATGGGGAGTCTTACGAGCCAACTTTTGTCTAGATTTTTATTCCCTCGACCGTATCGGCGACCTTAGACTCGAAGTCCTATCTTTTAAACAAAAAGATAATGAAACTTTGGGAAAATCCTGGAAATGTTTTTCTGATCTTTTAGAATCTGGTCCAAAACTTAATCTCGAAGACCCTATTCTTTTATTTCACTTTTTTCGAGGTCTATGTTGATGGTCCTTAAGTACCAAATATAATCATCAAATGAATAAAGAAAAGGATCCAAATGCAACCAACACCTAGACTTAGGGTTTTATCTGACTGAATTCCACGAGTTTTGGTGTTTGTCTATTTCTGCAGGGGGTTATCAGGAAATATGGAGGAAAGGGCCACACGTCGGGTTTACGTAGAGATGTTAACGTGCCGCACAATTTTCTATCATCTAGAAGAGTCCAGAAGCCACCGGAACAAACGGAAGGCCGAACGGGCCCGGGGGCAGGGCGCTCGCCCTCCCCCCTTGGGCGCCCGCCCTGGTACAAGCACCAATCACAGAATGGAGTACACCATTACAAAGATCTCGTCGAGCTGATCAAAATGCATATATTATTTGCTATATTTGGAGTTTGGAATCAAGAGATATTAATAAAAGAAGGACTCCACATAAAAGAGCTGCGAGATTAATTGGGCCCAAATCAGATTTTGGTCCATTAAGGCCTATGTGCATTTTAATGAGATATGGTGGAAAGTTTAGTACCACATCACCTGCTGAACCAAAAAGGCACAAAAGGAGGAGGCTATATAAGCAAGGCTCTTCGCCCCTGGAGGAGAACACATCAATATAGAGTTGAGAGGTGCCCTCGAAGGATAACTTTTCCTCTATATAGAGTTAGGGCTTAGCATCCAATGTGAGATTAGAATTAGTTCTTCTAAGTTCTTCTAGATTGAGAGAGATAGAATGGAGGTGTAGATCGGTGTCTACTCCGAGGTTATACCTGTGGGATCAAGTCTCCTAACCCGAGGCTTGCTCCTAGGATTCTTCAGTATTTCGACTTCTAAATTCTAGTAAGTTCTTGTTCTTATTGTTCTTTGGTTTATGAGTTTACTTTAATCTCTTCCGGTTGAGTTTAGAGTAATCATTGCTAGCGTAAACGTGGTGTTTGGGCTAGGGTACTATAGATATCCCGTGTCTAGCTGGACCATGGTAGTAGCGAGGAACGTGACATTTCCGAGTTACCTTTGTAGCCCACATCCCGTTAGAAGGATCAATAGGGTTTATAGGTGTGGGTCAAACATCCTTTGTGGTGTCTAGATTCCGTGAGCCTCCCCAATAGAACAGTAGATCATCCTTACCAAGGTTAGAACGAGAGTGCGGTTGTAGTCTTCTCTATACATCGCTCACATCGAATCACATTGTTTGTAGCCTAAAGGGTAGTAGCAATAGATTTGGTTAGTCAGATGCACGCTTTCTCCTAGTGGTAAAAATATAAATACAATACTCTAGATAACCTCCCGGGTGAAGTGCTCACCGATATCCGTGCGCTTGCGGATCATTTCCTGATGGTGTTACCAAATATCAACAAGCATTTCTGGCGCCGTTGCTGGGGAGAAAGACGGTTTGCTGAGATAACTTTAAGTCTTGCTATTATCTTGTATTATACTTTTATACTTTTATTCTTTTATCTTTTTATTTTTTCCATCTTTATGGATAACTCAAATTTCACACCTATTATTGAATTTTTTGCACCTTCGGAGACCAGCCATAGACCATGGGAGTCAACAAGTCCTTTCTTTGCCCTTAATTATGATCTGTGTCCGGAGTTGATTGCAATAGGTCAAAACCAACCCTTTTCTATAGCCGAAGTCCTATCCTTTAATCAAGAAGATAATGAACTTTTAGCTACACCTAGGGAATCTTTTAATCTTTCTATAAATTCTGGTTTAGATCTAGCCCTACAAGACCATGTTTTTCCTCGATATTTTCACATTGGTCTTAATCATATAAGCTTTGGTAGAGTTTTTCTTTTTTTATCTGTTAGTAAAGCAAGGTATGTCTTCATTCGTGGACATCCTTCTTACACTAGACTTCATAAAAAAATCCTAGAGATAGAGAAGGAATCATCTCTGAGACGAGGAAAGGAAGTTTCAATAGCCGATTTCCAAACATTTCAATCCCATGATTCGGCTATCCAACCCAAACTTATAGTACTCCAAAATAATCTAAGAGAAGAAGAAATTCT
This sequence comes from Sorghum bicolor, assembly GCF_000003195.3. Classification (NCBI taxonomy): domain Eukaryota; kingdom Viridiplantae; phylum Streptophyta; class Magnoliopsida; order Poales; family Poaceae; genus Sorghum; species Sorghum bicolor. Next base: position 37,788,196 of record NC_012877.2, on the reverse strand, counting down.
ACCTTTGGAAATTCATTTTGGGATGAGCTTAAACTTCCTGCTTCATAAAAGACCTTTGAGTGCATATAGTCTGAACCTTCCTAAGAAGGGATCTCTTAGAAAGCATCTCAAATCCAATCCCTTTGATGGACATCTAGAAAGACTCAAGGATGGGATCTTAAGTGATGCAATAGAAGGAGAGCGAAGCCATTTAGAAGACAATCTCATCTTCTCCCCTTCTACGCCCACTTTTAATGACTCATTCGAACCTATCTTTAAATCCATCCTTGAGCCTAATAATTTATACTATGCTCTTTCTCTTGAACCTCCTGATGATCCTATGAATCTCTGTAGACATCCCATGCATAAGTGTCACCAAGACCACAAGGAGGATCGAGAAGAGCAACATCAATGGCTAGAGGGCATTAAAAATCCATGTGCTATCACCATTCATTGGATGGATAAAACAAACTTGAGAGACAATCCTAGAGGAATTTTAAGAATTCATGAAGAATCATCCTTGGAGTTTGAGAATGAGAGAAACAACAGTGAGCATGGAAGTTATGTCATAAATACCTCACCAAGTCCTTGCTCATATAAAACATCTCCCCAACCAATTGGTCTCTCCAACCCTACCACATTTGAGATCTCCAACCCCCTCTTCCTTTCTATTTATAAAAACTTTAAAAGGGTGGTTGTCGATGTATATGTCTATAATAAATATTGCAGATCTCGTTGAGTTGATCTTAATATAGGTCAGCGTTGGAGGGGAAACCACTTCGCCAACATAAATTGATGGTTTCCCAAGGACAAGCTTAGTGTCCTAAAACAAGCACTTATCAGATCGTAACATGAACTTCTAATTATTTGCAACATTACCTTGTGTATGGAGCATATAAAGATAATTGTAGAAATATTCCTTTGGGTATTCGTGTCACTAACGTTTCTAGGATTGGAGCAAGAAGATCCGAGGAATGACAAGCGCAAGGTATGCCCAACCAATCATCATGCAATATTGAATTAAATTCATCCAATCTTGAATTTTGCAAAATTCAAGCTTGGGGGAAATACTTTACATAAAAACATCCTTTGCCATGTTGTCCCTACCTCTGAGACATGCTTGATTTATTAAATACTAATCACACTACTTCATCTCCACTTGAGTAAGTCACAAAAAAAAATCTCCACTTGAGTAGATCTCTATAAATGCTCTCATACTACCTTTATTTGCTTTAGTATATGTCTAGGTTTGGAGTAGTTTCATTTATCTCTTAATTAAGCATGGTGCTTAGTTTAGGAATGATGATCTTACTTCCAAGGTATTTTAAATTAAGCATGGTGCTTAGGTTAAAATGCCCTTCTAAATCAAATTGGACATGGTGTCTAGGTTGATTTTTGAGCCAATAGTATGCTATAGTATATATTGGATATTTTGTTGGACTAACCCCTGCAGAAAAACTTTCAATATCAACCTGGGAAGTCCTGAGATACAAACTCACATTGGAGACAAAGGAGACACATGAAGTTTAACAATTTGCACAAGAAGGACATAGCTCATTCATCATAGAGAGGTGATCCATGGAACAAGACAAAGAGTGCCACAAACACGGTGCACAACCGCTAAGAAAGGAAAGCTTCCACAAGGTGATACTGTACCATCACTCTTCAAGTAAGGTAACATCTTAAGGTACTTGACTATCGCTTTTATAAGTTTCTCCTTGGTTCTGGTGTTCATATAAAATAAAGAGACAAACATGTATGATTTGTAACTCCAAATTGACTAACCCAATTAATTCAACTTGTTTAGTCCTTTAATCTTTGTTTATAGTACTACCTTCATGATCCCACACTCCTAATCATATAAGCTAAAATGTTGCACATTCAATCTTTGGAAGATATAAACAAAAATAAATATAGATAGATTATCTTTCCATTAGGTGAAGCGATCCGATCTGGCAAATGTTTTAAATGCTACACTCATGATCTTATTATCCATCAACTTTGTCTTGCTCACTATGCTTAAGGTTAGAGAAGAATAAATACACTTATGGTTCTGTTGGTGTTTTCCACCAACAGGGCCCATGCACTTGATCTCTGCCTTGTCTCTATGAGCAGGTACACTTCGAGCAAAACCTGAAGGAGTTTTACAACTCCCAGACTCCACCAAGTGAAGAGCTTGGATCTATGAGCACAAACACACTGGAGACACTAGACACTCAGGCAATCACTGCCCTAAGATGCTTGAGGACATAAACTACATCAACAACAACAACAACAACTACTACTACTACTACAACCGCCCTCAACAAAATCAAGGTTGGAATCAACAGAGGCCTAACTACTCAGAGAGGCAATCCAGGACGCCTCGTCATCCCGATCTCCATCGGTATGGTGGACTTCCCAGAAGCACTCTACGACTTTGGCTCCAGCGTCAACATTATGCCCAGGCTTGCAGATTGGATACTAAGTTCCCCAAAGGGAATATTGAAGAACCTCTGCGTCCGAGTTGGTACCTTGTACGCCCCAGCAGACTTCATGGTGATAGACTAGTAGTGATGAGAGGGCACCCATCATCCTAAGGAGGCCATTCCTGAACACCTCGGGAGCTGCCATCTATGCTAGTGCTGCCAAGATCGGTTTCTACATCAATGGGAGAAGACGAGTACGATCCACCCATCATCCTTGGGAGACCGTTCTTCGGCACCGTCAAAGCAATCATCTACATTGGAACCGGAGAAGTCCACATACACTTCCCCTCTGAGAAGGTACGCCGCTATTTTACTGACCCTAACTATATAGTTGAAGACTCTAAGCAGGTCAGGACAAGAAGAAGACAACACAACCGCAAGCAGAGGAGGCAAATCATCAAGTACGGATGGGCAGACTACGAAGGAGAAGTAGTAAGTTCTGAAGACATACAGCTTGAACAGAACTGTCCTGAGGAGACCGTAGCACCGAGTCAGGTGTGGAGAGAGAAGATAGTTATACACGAAGAGGAGGCGCCGCCGGAACCACTGACTACGCCATCCAGCGAATCCCAGGACGACTGAGAAAACGGAGAGACCCGTTCGGAGGACTTAAAAACACCGAACGCCTTGCCAAGAGGTAAACTTGGTAGTTATCCTTTTCCCTTCAATTATTTAAAATAGTTTGCTTAGTTAATCAGATTCATATCATCTCAAAAAGAAAATAAAAATGTTAGTAAGCCCCATGTGAGTATGCTCATGGCAAAAAACCCATAAGTACATTCACTGTGGTGGCGTAAAAATAAAATAAATATATTCCTGTCCTATAAAAATGAAAATATAAAAATAAGATTGTGATCCTACCAAAGGGAGTAAAATTTATTGAGGAGGCTCAACATGATAAAGGCAAGATATTTATGCTAACACTTAACCAGTTCCACAAAGCTTTGTTGTCTATTTGAGCTCCACAGAATTCAAGGATCAAAGAAGACTAGCAGACGGAGGACATCCTAATCGCTGTCAGGGTGCTGCCGACATTCAAATACACCTCCGCCACCTGCTAGCTACATCAGAAGATATTACGTTAAAATCCAGCTTGGGGAGAGCACCCCCATTTATCCAACTAAGTGTTTCTACTCGTGCTTATACTTTACTCAAATAATAAAAAGATGCATAATCATGAAAACCCAAATAAAATTTTTTGTGCTTATATATATATCTTTGCTTAGTTTGCTAAATAAATAACGTGTCTAGGCCAAACTGAACTTAAATGATAAACTCTTACATGGATATGATAAATAGTTGCTCTGCCATGTACCTAGTTTTCAAGTTTGAGCTCTCTCTCAAGTTTAGGCATAACTGTTATAATTTAAACCTGCTCTAAACGTGAACTTGTGGGAAGAGTACTTGATCTAAAGTCTAAGTTGTTAACGGATATGATATGGGAAGGTTGAGCTGCTGTTTATTTGTTCCTAGAGATGCTAGAATTCTGGAGAATATTATCTTTGAAAATCTTTAAAATATTGCATGATGAGTTCCTGTATGATGAGAGTTTAAATTCCTACCACAGCTATATATACATGCTTGCTAGACTTTGAGCCACACATTTACTTTTTACTGCTTATGAGCATTGAGTGTGGTCAAGCTGTGTAGACCCTTAGGAGCTTGTCATGTGGTTAAAATCAAGATCCACTTGCACGTTCACTCATACATGCTACTTCTACTCCGGAAGTACGCATCCACATACATCCACTCAGTTCCATCTCTAGAGCCACCCAAAAGTATTCTACTCCTAATCCGGGAGAGAATAGCCAAAAACATTCTCCTATTTTTGTTATTCCATGTGAAATAAATGCTCGAGATATATTGGTTACTACCACTTGCTATATTATTTTAGGAGATGAGTGCTCTAAAAAAAGAAAAAAAAGAAAGAGAGAAAGAATACGAGGAAATAAAAAGGGGCAAGTGCCCGGAACCTCGAAGAAAAGAAAAAGTGAGACGAGAGGTAAAAATGGACAAGTGTCCGACAGTAGAATTAGGGGTACAAGATACCCACCTGAGAGGAAAGAAAAAGAAAATATAGAGCATCTCATTCTCCTCAAAAAGCTATTCTCCTAAAAAAGCTTTAAAGTGCAAGAAAGGTATGTATCCCCTAAAAAGAGCAAAAGTAGAATTAGACTGTCACCATTGTTATCACCATCATCACCATACACCATTCACTCACCACACATGCACATCTTGATTTGACTTATTGACTTGTTCTTCTAGATCCATGGTTTCACTATGCAATAAATGTCTTGTAAGTATGTATGCTTTATCTCCCACCTATGAGCCCCAGATATCAAAACCTTATTAGAGTAGGGTGAGAGAGAAGGCAATATCACTATGCCTCATACCAAAAATACCACATACTTTGAGAGAAGGTATATACTATTACTGCCTTGGAAAGGATCCAGAAATACCACAAAAGAGAGATTTGAGAGAGTCATACAAGGAATCTCTGAGTTTTATTTGAAAATCTGCAAAAACTCCAGAGCTATAGCTGGAGACATGGCGCTTGACTAGACTGTTCTATCTTTTAACTGCTCAAGACATAAGTGATGGTTGCAAGCCCCATGGTGAAAGGTAAAATGAGTAAGTTTTAAGTCTAAACAGTTTACTCTAACTTAGAGATGAGATCTTGCTAAAACGCATGTGTACTTTTAAGGCATGAAACCACTGTAGAAACTTTTGAGTCTATCCTTGCTCAGGGACGAGCAAGAGGTAAGCTTGGGGGAGTTTGTTGATGGTCCTTAAGTACCAAATATAATCATCAAATGAATAAAGAAAAGGATCCAAATGCAACCAACACCCAGACTTAGGGTTTTATCTGACAGAATTCCATGAGTTTTGGTGTTTGTCTATTTCTGCAGGGGGTTATTAGGAAATATGGAGGAAAGACTAACACATCGGGTTTACATAGAGATGTTAACGTGCCGCGCAATTTTCTATCATCTAGAAGAGTCCAGAAGCCACGGGAACAAACAGGAGGCCGAACGAGCCCGGGGGCAGGGCGCTCGCCCTGCCCCCTTGGGCGCCCGCCCAGGTACAAGCACCAATCACTTTACAAAGATCTCGTCGAGCTAATCGAAATGCATATATTATTTGCTATATTTGGAGTTCAGAATCAAGAGATGTTAATAAAAGAAGGACTCCACATAAAAGAGCGGTGAGATTAATTGGGCCCAAATCAGATTTTGGTCCATTAAGGCCTATATGCATTTTAATGAGATATGGTGGAAAGTTTAGTACAACATCGCCTGATGAACCAAAAAGGCACAAAAGGAGGAGGCTATATAAGCAAGGCTCCTGGCCCCTAGAGAAGAACACATCAATATACAGTTGAGAGGTGCCCTCGAAGGATAACCTTTCCTCTATATAGAGTTAGGGCTTAGCATCCAACGTGAGATTAGAATTAGTTCTTTTAAGTTCTTCTAGATTGAGAGAGATAGAATGGAGGTGTAGATCAGAGGAAGCCCGGCCTACCGGTGTCTACTCCGAGGTTGTACCTACAGGATCAAGTCTCCTAACCCGAGGCTTGCTCCTAGGATTCTTCAGTATTTCGACTTCTAAATTCTAGTAAGTTCTTGTTCTTATTGTTCTTTGGCTTATGAGTTTACTTTAATCTCTTCCGGTTGAGTTTAGAGTAATCATTGCTAGCGTAAACGTGGTGTTTGGGCTAGGGTACTCATAGATATCCCCTGTCTAGCTGGACCGTGGTAGTAGCGAGGAACGTGACATTTCTGAGTTACCTTTGTAGCCCACATCCCGTTAGAAGGATCGATAGAGTTTATAGGTGCGGGTCGAACATCCTTTGTGGTGTCTAGATTCCGTGAGCCTGCCCAATAGAATAGTAGATCATCCTTACCAAGGTTAGAACGAGAGTGCGGTTGTAGTCTTCTCTATACATCGCTCACATCGAATCACATTGTTTGTAGCCTAAAGGGTAGTAGCAATAGATTTGGTTAGTCAGATGCACACTTTCTCCCAGTGGTAAAAATATAAATACGATACTCTGCATAACCTCCCAGATGAAGTGCTCACCGATATCCGTGCGCTTGTGGATCATTTCCTAATGGCGTTACCAAATATCAACAGTCTTCAGAAAGATCATAAAAAATGCTACATACAGTGTCTAGAGGTTCTTTCTTTCGCATCGTTACTGATGACGCTAGAGCAATCCTAGATAGAATCCTAGAAGCTGATAGGGATAATACCCTTCATGATGAAACCCACAAAGCCGAAGTAGACACTCTGCCAAATTCTCCATATACTTTAGCTATCCCAAGTTCTGAGCCACAAAAGGAAGAAATTACACCACCTGATTTCATGCTGGATATAGAATCTGATCTTTTGACGGATTTTGGAAATATTTCAAACTACCATTCTATAGACAGACCCCAAAATGGCCATTTTAGCATTTGTTTGCCCAGTGAACATCAATTGATAGAGCTTATCTCAGTCATGAGTAGCGAATGGTTGGAGGAGTCAGAGCTTTCCTCTGATGTGATCCGTTTGGACACACCTCCTATAACTATACGCTGTGCTTATGATTCTGATCAATTTGATACTCTCTATAATCCTGTTGTGGGGATCAACATCATGTCTAAATCTTTTGCACTTAAATTATTTAAAATATTGATTTTAACCCGCACAACAAAGGTCATAAAGGAATCTTTGGGACGATTAGTCCCCAGTCTTGGAATTATAAATGTCCTACCCTTTATGGTAGAAGGCTCCATGGTTCATTTGAACTTTTATATCTTTGATACATGGGATTTCGACCTGTTGATAGGACAACCTTTTAGAAGACTCCTTTATGAAGGTCAAACTGGGAAGCTACACATTTCTTTTGGAAAAGATTTTAAATTTCCAATAACGATTTCTCACTCCTTAAATAATAAGACCGAGTCATATCTTTTGCCCGATCCCATGGAGGAGGTAAAGGCTGCATCTCTAGAGCTTTTAGATGAACCAGACTTAGAAGAAGAAGCTCCTTTCTTCACAGAAGAAGAAGCTGAACCTTCTGAACCTGAACCCTTAGATGAGTTTGCAGAAACACCTAGACCCCCCATAGAGCTTAAAAATTTACCACCTGGTCTTACCTATGCTTTCCTAAACAATAATCCAGAGTTTCTGTGATCATTAGTGATAAACTCACTCAGGAACAAACTCTGCGATTGATGACCATTCTTGAGAAACATCACTCAGTTTTTGGCTACTCACTCTATGATCTTACAGGAATCAGTCCTATGATTTGTACCCATGATATTCCGACAGATCCTTCAGTTTCACCTTCTCGAGAGCCCGAACATAGACTTAACAACGTGATGAGAGAGGTAGTTAAAAAGGAAGTTATAAAGTTGCTGCATGCAGGGATTATATATCTTGTGCCGCACAGCGAGTGGGTGAGCCCAGTTCAATTTATGCCTAAAAAGGGAGGCATTACTGTCGTTATGAATGAAAAGAACGAGCTAATTCCGCAACGCATCGTCATAGGGTGGCGGATGTGCATAGACTATAGAAAACTGAACAAAGCCACGAAAAAGGATCATTTTCCTTTACTTTTCATAGATGAGATGCTAGAGTGATTAGCGAACCATTCGTTCTTCTATTTCTTAGATGGATATTCAGGGTATCACCAGATCCCGATCCATCCCGATGATCAAAGCAAAACCACTTTTACATACCCATACGGAACTTATGCTTACCGTAGAATGTCTTTTGGGTTATGTAATGCACCAGCTTCTTTTCAAAGTTGCATGATGTCTATATTTTCTGATATGATTGAAGAGATTATGGAAATTTCATGGATGATTTCTCTGTATATGGAAAAACTTTCGATAGTTGTCTTGAAAACTTAGACAAGGTTTTGCAAAGATGTGAAGAAAAGCACTTAGTCCTTAATTGGGAAAAATGTCATTTTATGGTTACGGAAGGAATAGTGCTGGGACACCTAGTGTCTTAAAGAGGTATTGAGGTAGACAAAGCTAAAATTGAAGTAATTGAACAGCTACCTCCACCTGTGAATATAAAAGGAATTCGAAGCTTTGTTGGCCATGCTGGTTTTAATCGCAGATTTATAAAAGATTTTTCATTTATTTCTAGACCAGTTATTCTTTTGCTAGCCAAGGATGCTCCTTTCGAATTTGATGATGCATGCCTAACATCTTTCAATTTATTAAAGAATGCACTCACCTCTGCACCAATCATTCAACCCCCTGATTGGTCGTTGCCTTTTGAAATTATGTGTGATGCTAGTGATTATGCTGTGGAGGCAGTTTTGGGACAAACTAAAAATAAGAAGCATCATGGAATTGCTTATGCCAGTAAAACTTTGATAGGAGCTCAACTTAATTGTGCAACCACTGAAAAGAGCTTCTGGCCGTTGTCTTTGCCATTGATAAATTTAGATCTTATTTAGTTGGAGCTAAAATAATTGTTTACACTGATCATGCTGCACTAAAATATCTGCTCACTAAAAAAGATGCTAAACCTCGCATGATTAGATGGATCTTATTACTTCAAGATTTTGACTTGGAAATAAAAGATAAAAAAGAGTATAAAATTCTGTTGCTGATCACTTGTCTAGAATGCATTTTAAGAATCCATAGGAAACCCCCATCAATGATTCACTCCGAGACGACATGCTCTACGGGATTAACAGGTCTGACCCCTAGTATGCAGATATTGTTTATTTTATGGTTTCAGGGTATGTACCACCGAGAGCGAACAAGAAGAAGCTTATTCAAGAAAGTCGTTCACATATATGGGATGAGCCATACCTCTTCCGAGTATGTTCTGATGGCTTACTCAGGAGATGTGTGACCACCGAGGAAGGATGGATGATCATCAACATATGTCATTCATCACCATATGGAGGTCATTTTGGAGCATTTCGTACACATTCAAAGATCTAGCAGTGTGGATTCTACTGGCCTACAATGTATGAAGACACGAAGCAATATATCAGAAGATGTGAGCCATGTCAAAGGCACGGAAACATAAACACAAGAGATGCCATGCCACTCACCAACAACCTTCAGATTGAGCTCTTTGATGTCTGGGGAATAGACTACATGGGTCCATTTCCCCCATTAAAGAAGTGTGAGTTCATCTTGGTGGCAGTTGACTACGTCTCCAAGTGGGTAAAGGCACTACCTTGCAAGCACGCCGACAACATCAGTTCAAAGAGGATATTTGAAGAAGTTATATTTCCAAGATTTGGAGTCCCTAGAGTAGTGATAAGTGATGGAGGAGCATACTTCATCGACAAACGCTTCAAGCACTATCTATCAAAACATGGAATCCGTCACAACCTCGCTACCCCCTACCACCCTCAGACAAGTGGCCAAGCAGAGACTTCCAACAAGCAAATTAAGAATATTCTTCACAAAACAGTCAATGAGATGGGAACGACATGGAAGGACAAGTTACTTGATGCACTCTGGGCATACCGGACTACATACAAGACCCCAATTGGAATGTCCCCATATCAATTGGTGTACGAGAAGACTTCAACTAGAATTCAAAGCACACTGGTCCATTTTGAGATGGAATATGGACCTAGATGTCGCTGGAGATCATAGAAGAATGCAACTATCAGAACTGGAAGAATGGCGAGAGAAAGCATATCACAATTCGAAGATCTAAAAGGAGAGAGTTAAAAGGTGGCATGACAAGAGGATCAAGAAGAAGGAGTTCGCACCCGGAGATAAGGTATTACTTTTTAATTCTAGGGTGAAGCTTTTCGGGCTTGGAAAACTCCGAAGTAAATGGGAAGGACCATTCAAGGTAATCAATTCATCATCTCACGGAGCTATCACACTTCAAAATAACGAAGGTACGTTATTCAAGGTAAATGGTCAACGTCTTAAATTATTTTTAGAGCTCCAGTCCTCGGTTAACTCAATCAATAGGCAGCTCTCTAACCAGAACACCGTTATACTAGGTCTTAAGCATGATCTTGCTAGTGCTAATAAGAAGATTAGGGAGTTAGAGCGCCGCTAAGTTATCTAGATTAGATCTTGAGGCAGTGTATCTTAGTTATCCATCTTTAGATTCGGCTTAGATCTATTATTATCTTCAGTTCATTATTAGTCTAAATGCCTCAAGATTAATAAAGATTATTATTATTACTATTATTATTATTATTATTATTATTATTATTATTATTATTATTATGTCTTGTGTGTCTCTACTTTATTTTTATGCAAGGTAGCAGAAAACAAGTATGTGGGAGATCCCCGACATGCCAAACACACTTCGACTACACCACTCCACGATTCAGGTACATATTCTGCACACTTTACACATACACATACACATATATCTTGGTTCGAGCAGAATATTGTCTCCAACATGAGAAATTAACAAGATTAAAATGTTTCTAATCATAATCAATCTCACTCTGTGACATTTCCTGAAAACCTGCAATTATTAAAAATTATTTAAAAACCCTGTATTACTTAAGTCACTGTGGAATGTAGAGTATGAGTACCTCATTCTTGATATCGTTGTTGCTTGGAGAATTTGTCTTAAAATCTTCAAAAATTCTAGCTACCATCCTCAGTGTTTTATATGCCTGCTAAACCTGAAAATATTAATTATGATAATTATAAAACATATTTGCTCTGTATTGAGTTTGTTCAAAATGAGTAAGACCCTTGTTGAGAGATTTATCATGATCGTAAGATCAAGACATTTATTCAAAAAGATTCACTCTTCCGAAGTATTATTGCGTTAGAGGCATGGGCTATGCAAAAATATGAATATTTCGAGGAAATAAAAAGGAGCAAGTGCTCCACAACCTCGCAGAAAAAATGGACAAGTGTCCGACAGTAGAATTAGGGGTACCTCGGTATCCACCTGAAAAAAAAGAGAAGAGAGAAAATGATATCCCATGGTCCCTCTAATAAGCAATATGCCAGTAAGAGTTGATAAGTTTTTAATTTTCAAAGTATTTGATCTAAGAGTATGGCATTCCTCTCCTCGGATCCCGTTTTGATCAGGCAATAAATGCAAGGTAAGTATGCTTGAGATTTTCTGCAAATTAAAATAGCCTCAGTGAGATATACAAAAGATAAATGAGCGATCTGAGAGAACCTATGAGGATAAAGGTATGCTAAATTTCTTTTTCAAAAAAAATATATATATATAAAAACTCCAAGTAACAGGGTTGAGAAGAAGAAAGGATCTCTACTCTTGAACATATATTTCCCTGACTACGGTACACAGTGGATTTTTACAACACCCTTCAGGTATGAAGAGAATGCTTTACAATGTTTTAACCCCAGATATTTTTTCTAAACCATCCTTTTCTCGAGGACGAGTAAAAGCCTAAGTATGGGGGTGTTTGTTGACGGTTCTTAAGTATCAATTTTAATCATGAAATAAATAAGGAAAAGGACTAATATACAAGAAACACCTAGAATTAGGGTTTGATGTGACAGAATTCCACGAATTTTGCTGTTTATCTATTTCTGTAGGGGGTTATCAGAAAATATAGAAGAAAGGCCCACACGTCGGGTTTACATAGAGATATTAACTTGTGCGCTAATTTTCCTCCTTCTAGAAGGTTCCAGAAGCCACACGAATGAGCGGGAGGTCGAGCGGGCCCACAGGCAGGGCGCCCACCCAGCCCCCCTAGGCGCCCGCCCACCTATGGTGGCCAATCAGGGTGCATCACACGGATTATGCTCCACTGCCTTTGAGGATCAAGGAGAACCGTTCAATCAAGGTCGGTTTAATCCGACGGCCCAGATTCATTTGAGAGGACTATATAAGCAAGGCCCCTGGCCCCTGAAGAAATCAATCCCCATTATTCATTAGCATATTTTTCCCCATTATTCATTAGCATATTTTTCAGAGAGGATTCAGAGACAGAGGTTCCTTTAGGGTTCCAACCTCATAGGGCTTAGCATCCAATGTGAGAGTAGAATTAGTTCTACTAGATTGAGAGAGATAGAGTGGAGGTGTAGATCGGAGGAAGCACGGCCTGTCGGTGTCTACTCCGAGGTTGTACCTGCGGGACCAAGTCTCCTAACCCGAGGCTTGCTCCTAGGATTCTTCAGTATTTTGACTTCTAAATTCTAGTAAGTTCCTTGTTTTATTGTTCTTTGGTTTATGAGTTTACTTTGATCTCTCGCGTAGAGTTTAGAGTAATCATCTCTAGCGTAAACGTGGTGTTTGGGCTAGGATACTCATAGATATCCCCTGTCTAGCCGGACCGTGGTAGTAGCGAGGAACGTGACATTTCCGAGTTACCTTTGTAGCCCATAATCCCGTTAGCAGGATCGATAGGGTATATAGGTGTGAGCCTCCCCAACAGAACAGTAGATCATCCTTACCAAGGTTAGAACGAGGGTGCAGTTGAAGTCTTCTCTATACATCACTCACATCGAGTCATAGTGGTTGTAGCCTAAAGGTTAGTAGTAATAGACTTGGTTAGTCAGATGCACGCTTTCTCCTAGTGGTAAAAATATAAATACGATACTCTGCATAACCTCCCGGGTGAAGTGCTCACCGATATCCGTGTGCTTGCGGATTAATTCTTGATTGCGTTACCAAATACCAACAGCTTCGAGCTGCCATGACCCCCAAATGGAGGCCTGCTACAAGGAAGTACACAAGCTGGAGGACAAGTTCCATCGACTCGAGCTCAACCACATCACGAGACGGTACAATGAGGCCGCTCATGAGCTCGCCAAGATCGTGTCCGCTCGAGGCACTATTCCACCGGACGTGTTCTTGAGGGACCTCCTCGAGCCATCCGTCGGCCTTGGCATAGAGGCTAGTGTTGAGGCACCAATACCCGAGCCTACCGATGCAGTCGAGGCTCTTCTAGTGGCCGCAGAAGTGATGGATGTTGAGCAATCATCTCGATGGCCAAGCCGACCATTCGATTGGCATAGCCCTTTCCTAGACTGCTTGATTCGAGGCGAGCTCCTAGAAGATCGAATAGTAGCCCACCACATCACTCAATGGGCCAAGTCTTATGTCATCTACGAGGATGGCAAAGAGCTATCCCGACGAAGCCCAACAGGGATCCTTCAACACTGTATCACCGTGGAAGAGGGTCAAAAGCTTCTCGAGGATCTGCACTCGGGGGCTTGCGGCCACCATGCGGCTCCCAGGACTCTTGTTGGCCACGCCTTTCGACAAGGCTTTTACTGGCCAACGGCCGTCGCCGATGCCATCAAACTTTTTCACTTGTGCCATGGGTGCCAATTTTATGCCAAGCAGACCCTCCTCCCGGCCCACACCCTATAGATGATACCCATCACTTGGCTATTTGCAGTCTAGGGCCTCGGCCTCATGGGGCCATTCCAAAGGATGATGGGTGGATACATGTACCTGCTGGTGGCCATCAACATGTTCTCCAAGTAGATCGAGGCTCGACCTATCCCCAACATCCACTCTGAACAAGCCGTCCTATTCTTCACCGACATAATCCATCGATTTAGGGTACCCAATGTCATCATCACTGACAACTGTAACACCCTAGTGTTACGGTTGCATCATTCACATGCATAACATGAGCATCATCATCTTCATCAACATATCATGATCATCATTTACCTTGGGTCATGTCATTTTATGCAAAAGTGTGATGTAACTTGCTTAAATATGCTTTCTATGCTTATGTTTGCTTGTACCATGCTCATGTCTATGTTCTATGCTTTGGTAATAAGTTCATCTATGCTTAACTCAACTTTTGGAACAATGTTCATGTTGATCACATCTCCAAATTAAGTACCTAAGTCATACTTTCACTTATAGGCCTCAAAAACCTCTTTTGCTTAGGCTTTTAAAAAGTGCTTCATAAAATGTTTGCATGTCAAAACTTCCTAAAGAAAAGTTGTAGAAAATTTCATAAGGAACAAAAGTTGTTTCATGGCCATCTCATGAAAATGACCACATCATGCTCGAAAAGTGCTTGCAACACAGTTTTGGGTGCTGTTTTTGGCACTTAACCAAATTTGGCTAAGTCCTGGCGCCACCAGTTTCCTTGATCGGTTTTGGGAGCTTCATATCTCTTGATTCAGGCCGATTTGGCTCTTTCTACAGTTGACAGTCTTGTAGAACTCGTTTAGTACTCCAACTGTGTCAACTACACCATGTCCTAATTCGTCGTGGTTTGGGAGATAATCACCGTCAAAGTAGCTCTGTTAGTCGATCATCGTTTTGTCTGAATGGACGCCGAGCTCGTCGACGTGGCCGACCGACGTCAGGGCAACAGCAACATTTGGCGCCCGTACGCCGTCTCTGGTCCCGCTCATCAGCTCCGGACGCGCGCATGACCTCCATGGCGTCGCCCCGAGCGAAGTGGACGCGTCCATTTCCTCTCTCCCGTCTCTCTTGCGCCAGAAGCGCTGCCGCAGCGGAGTTGCCGTCGCGAGCTCATTCCGGCGAGCTCGAGCGCGCTCCTTGCTGCATCGCTGCCCACCAAAACTTGCTCACAACTTCGCCGTGACCTGCTCTCCAACCTCCACCCTCAAGCTCGCCGTGAAACCCTCCGGTGAGCCGACATTTCCAACTTTCCCCAAATCGGGTCGCCATGACCGTTTTCTCCGGCGAGCCCAATGCTGAGCTCCTCGGAGCATCTCGTCTCCTCTGGTTAGGTTCTAGAGGTAGCTTAGGATCTTAGCTAGCGTTTGCGCCACTTAGGGGACACTCTACCGCACTCACCGTCGTCGGACACGACGCGCAGCGCCGCCGTGTTTCCGCTGGAGTTCGGTCCTCTCGTGGTCAGCCCGTTCCACACCGTTTCAAACCTAGCCACCTACCTAGAAAGCTTCGCCATAGTTCACTAGTGCTGTAGGAAACCCTAGGTCACGCTCTACCGGCCTGAGAGCTCCGGCGTATCGCCGAGCATCTCCGCTGAGCCGCCATGGTCGACGGCGAGCCCCTTCCGGTGGCTCCGCTGTGGGGAAAAGAGGGTCAACCGGTTCGCAAGTGTCTGGGGATCATGTTGGTGCCCTTGGTTTGGCCGGAGACCTCACCGTTGCGAAGAAATCGCCGGTGAACGTCGCCTCGGTCGAGAGGAAGAAGAACCTGACATGCGGGTCCCGCTGTCAGTGACTCAACGGCTCCCTCCACTCTTTTATTCAAAATCCAGATTTCTTGCAATCTTGCAAAAATCATATCTCTAGTTTCTGAGCTCCAAAATTTGTGAAACAAATTTTGTGATGATCCATGGGATGACTAGTGTTTAATAAAAATATAACATGCACCTTGTTTTCTGTGAAAAATAATTGTTATGAATTAATCTTGTTAATTAGGTATAAATTCATATCTTTTGATATGCTGCTCCTTTTGCCGTGACATTTTTATGCTATGCTCTGAGTGGTATTAGAGTGCTCTGATAAATATTTCATGATTTTTGGAGTGCTGTGTCTCTGATATGTAATTTATGTTGGTGCCATGGCTTGTTTTCATATTTAAATCATAATAAATGATTGATGCTTATGCTGGTGTTCTCCTTTGGTGTCAAGCTTGTTTATAGTAAGAGTAGCATGTAAATAATCTGAAATATGTTGTTTGACACTATCTAAGCCAAGCTTCTTAATTTATGAAATAAGCACCTTGTTACATGTTAATTACTTATCTTAAGTTTGGCATGTGCAATTGCTCTGAAAATTTTATGGTAATGTCTAGATGCCGTGCTTGTGCTTCTGTAATTTTTGTAGATTTTTTCTGAGCACTTTTGCTGGTATCTTATAATTTTATCCTTTTATAGAAGTAAATTAATAAATGCCATGTTATTGCATGTTTAGGGGTCAACATGTGATGGTCTGTTAATCTTAAGTTATGCTTGTGCTTGTAAGCCATTTGGTTGGCACTAAATATGTTTTGGCTATGTCATCAAATAATTAATTAACGGTTTTATAGCTGTTCTGGACAGCAAGGGAGTAATCTGACTTTTGCTTGATGATAACTTGGTTTTCTGAAAGACTTGTCTAAATCAAAGATGTTGTAAACTTTATGAACTAGCTGTAGTTTAAATTTGGGGTCTTTTGGTCCAGTAGTTTAAAAATTATGGCTCTTTCAAGTTGGGTTCCAGAAATAGGTGTTATTTGTTTTTCTGGGACAGAACCTGGAACTTTGTTTAGTTGACTTATGTAACTTGTGAATCTTGCTGTGATGTCTAAAGATAAAATGTAAACAATTTCATAAGCTTTCCATAATGTTCTCATTCATGTGTTGTTGGATCTGTAAAGCATTAGTTGTGATTTGTTCTTTGAGCTGCTCTTTTATTTGGTCATTGCTGTTTTTGGTTTGACTTGCTAAATCCTGCTAAGTTAGTTAGTCATATTTTGTGAGCTTGTAATGAGAGTTACTCCATCAATGAGTGTCCAGTGAAGTTCTAATCATGTTACCAAGCATTCATCCTCATCTAGTATGCACACATTCTTACTC
Organism: Sorghum bicolor; assembly: GCF_000003195.3. Classification (NCBI taxonomy): domain Eukaryota; kingdom Viridiplantae; phylum Streptophyta; class Magnoliopsida; order Poales; family Poaceae; genus Sorghum; species Sorghum bicolor. The sequence goes on along the minus strand of NC_012877.2, from coordinate 37,771,292 downwards.
ATCGTGCATGCAATAGGTGCACCGGAAGCGGCAGCCTCGTTCGAGCTCAATCTGGTGAACCCCGAAGGCCAGGAGATCAATCACGAAGTGGAGGTCCAGCCAGCTGGACAAGAGGAGCCCGAAGAGGAGGTCGAGTGCCCTAATCACGAGCCAGCCTCGTTCGTGAAAGGCAAGCCCCAGAGCATCTTAAGTCTCCCACTTTAATTTCAAAAGTGAACTTGAATAAGTGATATCTATTGATGCATTACGTATAGGAGTTGTGATGAAACCCTTGCTGCATTATATCCGTTTCCTTGTCCAGATATATTACCTCTACCTGGTTGTAGAGTTAGGTTCGAGTAGCAGCTTAGCCATGCTTTAATCGGTAGAAGTCGGGTGATATCCTATCACCTGCGCGAAATAGGGTGGTGTCAGATCACGATTGGCTATACGTGCTATCGTGGGAAAGACCCTGATTAAAATGACTTAAGCCAGGCGGAGTTTTGCAAGGTCATAGTAACTCCGTCTGTGGCAGCTAAGGACCGATCGTTGTACGTCCTCTTGTCATGTTGAACGCATGCCTAACACTTAGTTGATTAGATGACTCGTTCCGACCGTGAAGCCTAGTAATATGACTCAGGCCGGAAGACCGGCAAGTATAAAGTGCGCACTACCGGAGGAACTGCGGTGTGCGGGGGACCATTGGCGTAAGACCAAAGGCAGGTGATTTAAAAGTCCTGACCTCCCTGGCAGAGTGGTAGCCCTAGGAGTGCGGCGCTGATCGGAGCTGCGATTCCTGAGTCGTACCAAAGGTGACCCGCTTGCTCTCCGACGGGGGATGCTAGGGTGAGTGCTAGGAATAACCCTCCAGCTGGATAGGAATCGATTCGAATCGCCGTCTCTCTCGGATTGTGAGAACTTGACAGAGCAGCGGCAAACGTAGCATTCACTAAGTAACAATGGTTATTGATAATGATATGATGATAGCAAGGAAGAACACATGATGAACTTGATATGGTTATTATTGTTTGTAATAATCAAGTGAAGTGTTTTAGTCCAGGTGCTAATCTAGTGGTAGGCTAATGATGATTAATATGATGCTTTTACAAATGGTGTAGTATTCACTTAAGCTTTTGGCAAATGTTGAGTCAATCCAGCTACACTTTATACTCACCCTTGCATGATCCTTGGTGTCTTTTATGTTTAACTAGACGGGTAAGTCTAGCTGAGTACATTCCCGTACTCAGGTTTTATTCCCACCTGTTGCAGAGGATATCTTTTATGATGGCTTCTGCAAGACCTGTCTCCATCCCGCTGGGGATGAGGACTAAACCGTTGGGCACGGTTCTCTAACGACTTCGTACCTTGATGCTTTTGGTGGATGAGATGAGACTCTGGCATTAACAAGAACTTATGAGATGTGTGTGTAACTATTTTGCTTCCGCTACTTCAAAACTTGGGTGTATTAACTAAGTAACTCTGATGTGGTGCCGCTTCGTCGGCAATGAATGACTATGTAACATTCGCTGTGTTATGTTGAACTATTATGATCTTGGTTTGTTGCAAGTTAGTTTGAAGTCCTTCGTGATTTCGGTTGACTACCGGGATTATATGGGCTCAAGTCTGGAAACTTGATTGCTAGTTGATCGTTTCTACACTTGAACTCTTATAATTTGGTCGGTTCTGTGACAGCTGGCATCAGAGCTTCAACATTATAAATGCAGCGTTTGTGTATTTAAAAACAAAAGAGTTTTTAAATAAACTGTGAAAATCAATACCTAAATTATGCCAGTGGTCGAATCCTCCTTGCCCATATAAGGACTCTAGGTGGCTATTTAAGTACTAACTTGGGGGGTTTTATTTATGCATCTCTAGCAGTACTCAGGTATGGATGTGTGATGATCGCACTATGCTACCCTGTGGTCTAATGGTAGAGGTTACCTTCATATGTGAATTAGCCACATATGTCGCTAGATTTAAATTATGCAACGTCGCACCTACGCTCTGGTAAGTGTGAGCTGTGAGAGCATGATCGTCCAAACGGCGGTCTAGGGGAGTGTTTGCAATGGTTTTCTGGAGTGGTTACATGTCAAACCATAGAACCATGAAAGAAACTTAATTGGGGAGGATTTAATTTCTCGGGTAGCTGTGGTGTCATTGTTTGTGCATGTTGGGCATGCATAAGCAATGTGCACTTAGTTTACTGCTTTCTTGAGTGAGATATTGGGAATTGTTGGGCTGCAATGAAGTTTTCTGTAGGTACTCTAACAGCGCACGTGTACATCGATAGTAATCGTATCGAGAGATGAATGTATGCCACCGTATAACTGTTAGAATTTTTTTTTCTAAGTTCGTGAGGACGTACGGTTCGTGCATGCATCATATCGCATTCATAAATACATTCTGTCTACTCCTTCCCTTACAATATCGTTGCTTTTAATTAAAAAATGTTGCTTAATTAATCCTATCTTACCCACAGTTATTCCTTTCCCCACAGATGGACGTGCCCGCCTCACCTCTCCCCACTGACACCTTTCTGAGCGAGTTTGGCACTCCTACTTTGCTTGGAGAGTGCTGCAGTCTGTAGGGTATACTGAGCCACCTCAGTATTCTTGGTGGGAGGTGGACATAATCGGAGACTTGCAGTGGTTTGCTGTGCAGGGAGTTGTCCCACCACATGGGGGCAGACCTGCATGGACTGGGTGGACCTGCAACTCCGATAGGCAGACCCCATGGGAAGCGGCTCAGGTTGCAGCCCATGCTATGCTGCTCAACATCTATCAGAGGTTTGGAGATGAGCTGACAGGAGGGTCAGCGGCCTCCATTCCCCATGCTGATCCAGCAGCAACGGAGTGGAAGCAAGCTGACGGTTGGGCGTTGGTCCGAGGCCGATGAGAGCGAGCTGAGAGCTCTAGTCCTGCTATGAGTGCTATGATGGCTGTGCTCAAGCTGTTCAGTCAGCGAGAGGACATCTATGCACAGGTGATGGTGGCTGTTCGCTAGGCTCAGGAGATGCAACAGAAGGCTGAAAAGCATGCTTGCAAGTTTTGCAAGCAAGCTAGACTCCTAGAGCAAGCCTAGAAGGACTGCAATGACTGGGAAGACATTGCGGAGTACCGCAGGCAGCAGTGGGTGAAGGCCATCAGAGAGAGATCACAAGCAGGACCAGATGAATCAGTTGGCCAGAGAGAAGGAGACTGTGCAGGAGCGCTTGGCGCAGGTCACTCGTGAGAGGGACACTTCACTCCGTGTGTCGGAGAACAGGCGTCGGGCATGGGAGATGCACCGTATCCAGTCGCTTGAGCAGGAGAACTATCTGTAGGATCAGATTGAGGCTGGTCTTGTGTAGATTCACCGTATCAACAACTTGCTACACCCTATTCCTCGCCCTGTACCAGTGTACCCTGAGGTGGGACCTCAGGTGATCGTGGCCGATGATGATGGTATGGAGGTAGATGGGCCGGCCGCGGCTGCACCACCTTTGCACGAGGACGTGGAGGACGAGGAGCTTGAGCCGGTTAGCGACGAGGATGGAGAGGCTATCTTCGATGCTGACTCAGACGACGAGCCTGGAGTGTAGTGGGTATCTGGTAGTCGCCCTGGGAGGATCTTTTGTAGTGTGACCTTTGGCAGCAGTTCTTTAATAACCGTGTTGTAATCCTGAACCTTGATCTTAGACTTGTGGCCTGTACTGTGATGATGTAATAACTTCATGGACCCGATGTTGTTAACCATATCATTTTCGTTTGGCTGGACGATGTTTCTCGTTGCCGTGCATTTTACGGATATCTGTGTCATGTGTTGGAATTGGTGATGTTGTTTTGCGGAATTGAATTATTGTGCCTTTTTCTGTAAAGTTATTCTCTCGAATACTTTCAGGCATGGTTATGTTCTTCTGTGGAAAATCTTGTCATCATCAATTCTCACTGACTGTGTCTTTACAGATGTCTCATGGCACTTGAGGTGCGGAAAATCGTGCGAATTTGAATCCACCCCCTCCTCCTCCACCACCAAATCCAGCTGAGCTGATGCAAATGATGGTGGAAAGTCAGAGGCTGCTCACTGAACCATCAATCAGATGGCAAACCAGGGTGGTCGGAATGCACCAAATGGGCCAGCCCCTAATCAGTACAGCAGTTTCAAGGATTTCATGGATACCAAGCCCCCATTTTTTAGGGAGGCTGAAGAACTTCTTCAGGCTGAGGAGTGGCTAAACACGGTGGAGCAAAAGTTCCGCTTGCTTTGGCTGACTGATAGTCTGAAGGCAGAGTATGCAGCTCACCAACTGCAGGGCCTAGCAGGTATCTGGTGGAACCAGTATAGGGAGGCTCTTCCGGACAATACTGTGATTGACTGGAATCTCTTCCGTGAAGCTTTCAGGGGGCATTTCATACCTCCTGGGGTCATGGAGATGAAGCATACTGAGTTTATGCAGTTAACTTAGGGTAACAAAACTCTGAAGGAGTACTTGCATGCTTTCAATCATTTGTCAAGGTATGCTCCTGAGTTTGTGAGCACTGAATCGAAAAAGATTGCTAGCTTCAAGCGGGGTCTTGCCCCCAAGCTACTGAAGACTATGGGCCGCACTAAGTGTGTAACTTTCAATGAGTTTGTCAGTGATGCTCTTACGCAAGAGAACTACAACACTGTGTACACTAGGACCAAGACTCGCAAACGAGCTTTTAAGGCCAGGGCAGGGGCATCGCAATCCAAGGATCCAGTGGCAGCTAGGCCCCAGTATCGTGCTCCAGCTCCTAACACTCGATATCGCCCTCCAGCAAAGAAGAATCAGGCAAAGACGGGGTTCCGCTAGGGGTACTCCATTGCTCTTCCTAGGGGCAACACCGGGCCCAGCTATGCCAAGACTCCACCTGCCAACCGTCCGTGCTGGAACTGTAATCAGACAGGGCACTAGCAAAGAATTGTCCTTACCCACCAAAGAAGGGCAACCAAGGGAACGTCCATCAGTGGCGTGTTCACTATACAACTATGGAAGCAATCCCTGCTGGTGAGGTCGTTACGGTTGGTAAGTTTCTGGTTAATCAATGTGATGCACTTGTGCTTTTTTATTCAAGAGCATCACATTCTTTTGTGAGTTCAGGCTTTGTGTCTAAGCATAATTTCAAGACAGTTACACTTGATAAAGGCAGCTATTGCATTAGTGCCGCTGGAAATAATATTTCTACAAATCAAGTGGTTTTGGGCGCAACTCTGGAAATAGGAGACCGTCAGTTCCTTGCTGATCCGATTGTTTTACTCGGCGTGGGTATAGATGTAATTTAGGGAATGAAATGGATGAGTGGCAACGGGGTTCTTCTCGACACCACCACTCATGTAGTGATGTTGAGAGACCCAAATACCAAAGAGGCATTCTTAGTGCAACTTCCTCGGGATATTCATATCCGTAGCACGATGAATGCAGTTACATCTAGGTCCATCAAGGATATTCCGATAGTGTGTGACTTCCCGGATGTACTCCCTGATGATTTGCCTAGGCTTACTCCAGATCGGGATGTGGAGTTCAAAATTGAATTGCTCCTAGGTACTGCTCCTATCTCTAGAAGACCATATAGAATGCTGCCAAATGAGCTAGCTGAGCTTGAGACCCAGCTGAATGAGTTGTTAAAGAAGGGTCTTATCCGTCCTAGTTCTTCTCCTTAGGGTTGTCCGGCTATGTTTGTGAAGAAGAAGGACCAGTCCTTGCGCATGTGTGTGGACTATCATCCTCTGAATGCGGTAACCATCAAGAATAAGTACCCTCTTCCTCGCATTGATATCCTGTTTGACCAGTTGTCTAAAGCTAAGGTATTCTCCAAGATTTGATTTGCGATCTGGGTATCATCAGATCAAGATCCGTTCTGAAGATGTACCTAAGACAGCCTTCTCGACGAGGTATGGGTTGTATGAGTATCTCGTCATGTCCTTCAGTCTTACGAATGCACCTGCTCACTTCATGTATCTCATGAATTTGGTATTCATGCCCGAATTGGACAAGTTTGTGGTGGTCTTCATTGATGATATCTTGGTATATTCTCGCAATGAAGAGGAACATGCAGAGCATCTGCGTGCGGTGTTGACGCGCTTGCGTGAGCATCAGCTTTACACTAAGTTCAGCAAATGCGAGTTTTGGCTAAAGAAAGTACCTTTCTTGGGCCATGTCTTATCCGAAGAAGGCATATCGGTGGATCCGGCTAAGGTGCAAGAAGTGCTGGATTGGAAACTTCCAACTTCGGTGCACGAGATTCGAAGTTTTCTAGGTCTAGCTGGGTATTACCGTCGATTAATTCTGGAATTCTTAAAAATATCCAAGCCTATAACTCGCCTACTTCAAAAGGATGAGAATCGCCTACTTCAAAAGGATGAGAAGTTTGTGTGGATGCCTGAGTGTGAAGAGGAATTCCACAAGTTGAGGACATTGCTGACATCAGCTCCTGTCCTAGCTCCACCAGATATCGAGAAGCCATTCGATGTCTTTTGTGACGCGTCTGGTGTCGGTCTGGGCTGTGTGTTGATGCAAGAAGGTCGTGTTATCGCTTATGCCTTGCGCCAACTTCGAAAGCATGAGGTCAATTACCCTACTCATGACTTAGAATTGGCCGCGGTTGTTCATGCTTTGAAAATCTAGAGGCACTATTTGCTGGGTAATCTGTGTAATATCTACACTAATCATAAGGTCTCAAGTACATCTTCACTCAACCTGAATTGAACATGCGATTGCGAAGGTGGCTTGAGTTGATTAAAGATTATAATCTTCAAGTGCACTACCATTCGGGCAAGGCAAACGTGGTCGAGGATGCCTCAAGTCGGAAGGCGCACTGTCATTCAGTTCAGACGGAGGATCCATCGTTGTCACGTCTCTTTGCAATCAAGTCATCGAATTGCAGCAAACGGATGTAGGCATCCACCATATAAAGAGAAAATGAAAGAAGAAGAAACCAAGCATTTCTGGGTCGATGAGAATGAAATTCTGTGGTTCAAAGATCGACTTGTGGTCCCAAAAGACCATGAGCTTGTTGATATTTGGGAATGCAATAAGGAATGGATCCGCAAGCGCACGGATAACGGTGAGGACTTCACCCGGGAGGTTATCCAGAGTATCGTATTTATTTTTTTACCACTAGGAGAAAGAGTGCATCTAACTAACCCAGTCTATTACTACTAACATTTAGGCTATAAAGAATATTTCTCGATGTGAGTGATATATAGAGAAGACTACAACCGTAATCTCCTTCTAACCTTGGTAAGGATGATCTACTGCTCTATTGGGGAAGCTTACGAAATCTAGACACCACAGAGGATGTTCAACCCGCACCTATAAACCCTATCCTTCCTGCTAAAGAGATTTGGTCTGCAAAGGTAACTCAGAAATGTCACGTTCCTCGCTACTACCACGGTCCAGCTAGTCAGGCGATATCTATGAGTATCCTAGCCCAAACACCATGTCTACGCTAGAGATGATTACTCTAAACTCTACGCGAAGAGATTAAAGTAAACTCATAAACCAAAGAACAATAAAACAAGAAATTACTAGAATTTAGAAGTCGAAATACTGAAGAATCCTAGGAGCAAGCTTCGGGTTAGGAGAACTTGATCCCGTTGGTACAACCTCAGAGTAGACACCGACAGGTCGGGCTTCCTCCGATCTACACCTCCACTCTATCTCTCTCAATCTAGTAGAAACTAGAATATCTAATTCTACTCACATTGGATGCTCACCTCTAAGTCTATTTAGAGGAGAGGTATTCCTTCGAGGGCTCCTCTCAACTCTATGATGAACTTGTCTCCTCCAAATGCCAGGGGGTCTGCTTTTATAGTCCCCTCAGGTGAACGTGGGCCGTTGGATCAAACCGACATTGATTGAAGGGTTATCCTTGATCCTTTAGGTCGGTGGAGCGTGATCCACGAAGAGAGTCCTGATTGGACTCCAAAGGGGGGCAGGCGCCCTGGTCCCTAGGGCGGGCGCCCTGGGCCAGGCCCTGTTTTGCCTCCGCTTCGTTCCCGTGGCTTCTAGAGTGTTCTAGATGGTAGAAAATTACGTGGTGCGTTAATATCTCTATATAATCCCGACATGTGGGCCTTTCTTCCTTATTTCCTGATAACCCCCTGTAGAAACAGATAAACAACAAAACTTGTGGAATTCTGTCAGATCAAACCCTAATTCTAGGTGTTGTTTATATATTGGTCCTTTCTCTTGTTTATTTGATAATTAAAATTGATACTTAAGAACCGTCAACAAATACCCCCATACTTAGGCTTTTACTCGTCCTCGAGAAAAGGTTGGTTAAGAAAAATATCTGGGGTTAAAACATTCTCTTCATACCTACAGGGTGTTGTAAAAATTCACTGTGTACCGTAGTCAGGGAAATATATGGTCAAGAGTAGAGTGTTGACGGTCCTTAAGTATCAAATTTAATTATCAAATAAGTAAAGAAAAGGATCCAAATAAAATCCACATCCAGACTTAGGGTTTTATCTGACAGAATTCCACGAGTTTTGGTGTTTGTCTATTTCTGCAGGGGGTTATCAGGAAATACGGAAGAAAGGCCCACACGTCAGGATTACGTAAAGATATTAACGTGCTGCGCAATTATCTTACATCTAGAAGACTCCAGAAGCCACGAGACCGAAGCGGAGGCGAAACGGGGCCAGACGTAGGGCGCCCGCCCTGTCCTACTGGGCGCCCGCCCCCTGTTGGAGTCCAAACAGGACTCTGCTTTGCGGGAAGTCTCCACCGACCTAAAGGATGAATCTAAACCATACAATCTATGTCGGTTTGATCCAAGGGCCCATATTCACTTGAAGGGACTATAAAACCAGACACCCTGGCCCCTGGAGGAGAGAGCCTCTCAACCCTAATTCATTGTTCCATCAAGGGAGAAGAAGCCTCTGATCAAGATTAGAGCCACCACATCAATTAGACATCTAGATTAGCATAGCTACATAGGATTAGAACTAGAAGGAGTCAATCTTCGATTGGTTTCCGGATCTGTCAAGAGGATTCTTGGTAATTCTCTAATTGTGTTTCTAATTGTTCTTCTAATTATCTTTGTTCTTAAATATTATGAATATGACTTTGTTCTACTTCAATATTTTGCTTATGACTTTGCTCTACTTGCTTATATTCAAGATTATATTGTTCTTAGTTTATCATAGTTATGTACTTGGCTTAGTTAGATACGATCTATATACATGCTTAGGATCGTATAGCGTTTATCCATCGGATCCATGGGTAAATGATAGATATTGTGTAGGCGTGGTGCTTATACCGTATTTATCTGCGATTGTACCCAATATGCCAGATCGTGGGGTGGTTCGTGATAGTGACAGCTTCATTGATTCTTATATAGTCCCCCTCGTGTATTGGGCTGGCAGAGCAACATTATTACAGGGGAGTGATTGCTATGTTTCTCATATTCCTTGCTAATATCACTATGCATGGGCGTAGTCTTGTCTCGCAATGATTGCTAAGTATGCTTGCACTAACTATGATATGCTAGACTATATAGTTGAGAATAACTTAGGGAATATTCTTGTAGTTCGTTCTAATACCATGCTAATGACTTTCTAGAGTATCTAATTGAGGTGCTTATCATATTTATTATGTGGCTAGATCAGATTAGTTATCCTTGTCACTATTATTATTTCATACATCTTTTATGTGACACTTATCCCTGTATGAAGAGTTAGATATAATGTTCTCAATTATACATGCAATGATAGATGCTCAATCTCATATTCTATTCTGTAATCATTAGTGATGATTTCTAATCCCTTCCCAGTGGTAAAAATATAAATAACGATACCTGGAATACTTCCCGGTTAAAATGCTGCATCGGTATTAATCTGTGCGCTTGCAGATCCCATTCATTATTTATTTAGAAGAGCAATTGCATATTTCAATACCGCGTCTCTCATGTCATGCTGGGGATGACAACTTGGCTTAAGTGGTGTGAGGGATAGTTTTGGCATTTTTGGCACCGTTGCTAGATTTAGAACTTAGTCTACTTTTGTTAATGATGTTAAGAATACCCAACAAGCATTTTTGGCGCCGTTGCCGGGGAAGGTTGATTACTAATCAGGAATGGAATAAAAGATTTTGAGTCATCATTCGTATCACTAATATGATTGAGCTTATCTATTCTCTCATACAGTTTTACCCCGATATTTTTCTATTTTATCTTATGTAGGGGAATGTATGAATAGAAGACATCTTCCAGGAAATTTTGTTGACGATCCTGAAGCATTATTCAAGAAGACGAGAGCCAAGCTAAAGAAATCATCAACACTTCACGAAGAAGCTTCATCCAATCAAGAAGATCACCGGAACTTGTCTTCAGAGTTCGAAGCCATGGCGAACAAATCGATCCGCGAGTTCTCAGCCCCCACTACGGACAACATCCGCACTGGACCTGCTGCAGAGATCGTTGGCAACTTTGAGCTCAAGCCTGGACTTATCAACATGGTGCAATCCAACCAGTTCTGTGGGAAGGCACATGAAGATGCTAGTGCTCATTTACAACACTTCCTGGAGATTTGCAACACATTCACCATACAAGGAGTTTCCAAAGACGCTATACTACTTCGCCTCTTCCCATTCTCACTGTTAGGAAGAGCGAAGCAGTGGTTCTACGCTACAAAGGAGAAGAATACTACGTGGGCACTCTGCTCAACAAACTTCCTGGCTAAGTTCTTTCCCATGGGCAAGACCAATGCTCTCCGTGGGAAGATTACAAGTTTTCAGCAACAAAATGATGAATCTGTTCCAGAAGCATGGGAGCGCTTTCAAGACTACATCCTAGAATGTCCCCATCATGGAATGGAGAGTTGGCTATTGATGCAGACATTCTATCATGGGCTCAGCAACAGTGCCCGAGAGACCATGGATGCTGTAGCTGGAGGAGCATTCTTATCACTTACTATACCACAAGCCACAGCTCTTGTGGAGAAGATGGCGTCCAACCAAAGCTGGAATGAAGAGAGGAGCCAGACACGCAAGAGAGGTGGAGGTATGCATCAGCTGAAGGAGGTAGACATGTTGTCTGCAAAGCTAGACCTGCTCATGAAGAAGCTCGACGATAGAGCTGGAGACAAGAAAGAAGTTATGCACATCTACGACTCTCACATGACTTGTGAGGAGTGTGGAGACACTGGACACTCAGGCAACCACTGCCCTGAGATACTTGAGGATGTGAACTACATCAACAACAACAACAACTACTACTACAACCGTCCTCAACAAAATCAAGGTTGGAATCAACAGAGGCCTAACTACTCATGTAATTATCAAGGTAACAATTCTTACAATAATAATAATAATTTTCCACCTTTGAGAGAGTTAGTGTCTAATCAAGGAAAGCTAATGGATAATCTATCTAAGAAATTGGCATCTAATGATAAAATGCTAGAAAATATAAATAATAGAATGGATAATTTCTCTACTGCCATCAAGAATCAAATTAGCTTTAATAAAATGATTGAATCTCAGTTAAATCAAATAGCTGCTGCTGTTCCTACTACTAACCCCGGTATACCATCACAACCGGAAGGATTAGAATCTGCAAATCTTGTAGACCTGTTTGATGCAGGTAATTGGAGTAACCCCGTCAATGAATTCTCTACTGACCTTCTGCCGGTCAAGAGAGGCGATCCAGGACGCCCCGTCATCCCGATCTCCATCGGCATGGTGGATGTCCCAGAAGCACTCTGTGACTTTGGCTCCAGCGTCAACATTATACCCAGGGTACTCTATGAAAAATTCTTTATATATCCTTTACTAGAAACAACCATGTGTTTGCAGTTTGCAGATCAGATGATAACATTTCCAAAAGGAATAGTGAGGAACCTTTGTGTCCGAGTTGGTACCTTGTATGCCCCAGCAGACTTCGTAGTGGTAGAGACCGGAAATGATGAGAGAGCACCTATCATCTTAGGGAGGCCATTCTTGAACACCACGGGAGCTATCATCTACGCCAGTGCTGCCAAGATCAGTTTCTATGTCAAAGGGAAGAAGGAGACATTTTTCTTCAAAAAACAAGACTACACAAATTCCAAATCAATCCAGACGTAAATCAAGGAAGAGGACCAACAGGAGGAACAGGAACAAGCAAGTGTGGAACGAGTCAGCTAAGATGGTCACTGTAGTCCATGGAGGCCAAGATCACCAACTTAAGTCACCGTTTTTGACTAAGAAGGACGACCCAGGAATGCCAAGCATCTACTGCTCGATAAATGGATACAACTTCTACAAGACGATTTGTGACACCGGATCGGGCGTCAACATAATGGCCGCAGTCACCTATCGGCTCTTGTTCGGGACCATGCCACTAAGACCAACATACATTCAGCTCTAGATGGCAGATCAGACATTTCGAGAAGTTAAAGGAACAGTATCTGATGTCTCAGTCAAAATAGACGATCACTTTGTCTACACAGACTTTCAAGTTGTTGACATGGGAGAAGACGAGTATGATCCACCCATCATCCTTGGAAGACCGTTCCTCAGCACCGTTAAAGCGATTATCTACATTGTAACCGGAGAAGTCCATATGCACTTCCCCTCAGAGAAGGTACGCCGTTATTTTACTGACCCTAACTATATCATTAAAGAATCTAAGCAGGTCAGAAAGAGACGCAACCGCAACCAGAGGAGGCAGATCATCAAGGACAGATGGGCAGACTATGAAGAAGTTCTAAGATCAGAAGACGTAGAGTTTAAACAGAATTATCCCAAGGAGATTGAAGCACCAAGTCAGGTGTGGAAAATGAAGATAACTATACAAGAAGAGGAGACGCTGCCGGAAGTACCGACTACGCCACCCAACGAACCTCAGGGCGATTAAGAAATTGGTGAGTCCCGTTCGGAGGACTTAAAAACACCGAACGCCTTGCCAAGAGGTAAACTTGGTAGTTATCTTTTCCCTTTCAATTATTTAAAATAGTTTACTTAGTTAATCATGTTCGTATTATCCTAAAAAGAAAATAAAAATGTGAAAAAACAGTAAGCCCCATGTGAGTATACGAGTGGCATAAAACCCATAAGTACATTCACTGTGGTGGCATAAAAATAATATAAATATTTTTTCTGCTTTATAAAACAAAAATATAAAAACAGGGAGTAATATTTATCAAGGAGTCTCAAGATAATAAAGGATAGATATTTAATGCTAACACTTAATTAGTTCCACAAGCTTTGTTGTCTATTTGAGCTCCACAGAATTTAAGAATCAAGAAGACTAGCAGACGGAGGACATTCTAATCGTTGTCAGAATGCTGCTGACTTTTAAATACACCTCTGCCACCTGTTAGCTACATCAAGAGAAATTACGTCAAAATTCAGCTTGGGGGAGAGCACCCCCATTTATCCCGATAAGTATTTCTATCTATCTTTATACTTATATTATTTTAGAATATTAAAATACACATAAACTATGGGAAAACCAAATAAAGATTTTATGCTTATATATATATCTTTTGCTTAGTGTGTTTAATAAATAAATAAAGTGGCTATGCTAATCTGTATCTAAATAAATTTAAGCATGGATATGATAAATAGTTGCTCTGCCTAATTTGCAAATTTTAAGTTCTCTCTCAAGTTTAGATATAACTGTTATAATTTAAAGCTTGCTCTAGACCTAAACTTGTGGGATGAAAACTTGATCTGAAGTTTAGGTTGTTAACGGATAAGATATGGGAAGGCTGAGCTGCTGTTTATCTGTTCCTAGAGATGCTAGAATTTTGGAGAATTTTATCTTGAAAATTTTTAAAATGTTGCATGATGAGTTCCTGTATGATGAGAGTTTAAATTCCTACTACAGCCATATATACATGCTTGCTAGACTTTGAGCCACACATTTACTATTTACTGCTTATGAGCATTGAGTGTGGTCAAGCTGTGTAGACCCTTAGGAGCTTGTCATGTGGTTAAATCAAGATTTCACTTGCACGTTCACTCATATATGCTACTTCTACTCTGGAAGTACCATCCACATATATCCATCCATTCCATCTCCAGAACCACCTGAAAATATTCTACTCCTAATCCGGGAGAGAATAACCAAAAATATTTATGTTTTCCCCTTGTGAAATAAATGCTCAAGTTATCTTGTTACTACCACTTGCTATATTATCTCAAGAGATGAATGCTCTAAAAAAAAGGGAATAATACGAGGAAATAAAAAGGAGCAAGTGCTCGGAACCTCGAAAGAAAAGAAAAAGTGAGACGAGGGGTAAAAATGGACAAGTGTCCGACAGTAGAATTAGGGGTGCAAGATACCCACCTGAGAGACAAGAAAAAGAAGAGCATCTCATTCTCCTCATAAAGTTTCAAAAGCAAGGAAGGTATGTATCCCCTCAAAGAGCAAAAGTAGAATTAGACTTCCATCACCATTGTTTTCACCATTGTTATCACCATCATCACCATATACCATTCATTCGTCACACATGCACATCTTGATTAAACTTATTGGCTTGTTTCTTTGGATCCATGGTTTGACTATGCAATAAATGTCTTGTAAGTATGTATACTTTATCTCCCACCTATGAGCTCCAGATATTAAAGCCTTATGAGAGTAGGGTGAGAGAGAAGGCAATGTCACTATGCCTCATACCACAAATACCACATATCTTGAGAGAAGGCATATACCATCACTGCCTTGGTAAGGATCCAAAAATACCACAAAAGAGAGACCTGAGAGAATCATACAAGGAATCTCTGAGTTTTATTTGAAAATCTGCAAAAACCCCAGAGCTATAGCTGATCAAGAATAAGAGACATGGCACTTGGCTAGACTGTTCTATCTTTTAACCACTCAAGACAGAAGTGACAGTTACAAGTCCCATGGTGGAGGTAAAGTAAGTAAGTTTTAAGTCTTGACAGTTTACTCTAACTCAGAGATGAGATCTTATTTAAAAGCATGTGTACCGTCAAAATTTTTTAAAAAGATATTGCAACAACTTATGATCCATAGCTAAGTCTATCCTTGCTCACGGACGAGCAAGAGGTAAGCTTGGGGGAGTTTGTTGACGGTCCTTAAGTATCAAATTTAATTATCAAATAAGTAAAGAAAAGGATCCAAATAAAATCCACATCTAGACTTAGGGTTTTATCTGACAGAATTCCATGAGTTTTGGTGTTTGTCTATTTCTGCAGGGGGTTATCAGGAAATACGGAAGAAAGGCCCACACGTCAGGATTACGTAAAGATATTAACGTGCTGCGCAATTATCTTATATCTAGAAGACTCCAGAAGCCACGAGACCGAAGCGGAGGCGAAACGGGGCCAGAGGCAGGGCGCCCGCCCTGTCCTACTGGGCGCCCGCCCCCTGTTGGAGTCCAAACAGGACTCTGCTTTGCGGGAAGTCTCCACCGACCTAAAGGATGAATCTAAACCATACAATCTATGTCGGTTTGATCCAAGGGCCCATATTCACTTGAAGGGACTATAAAACCAGACACCCTGGCCCCTGGAGGAGAGAGCCTCTCAACCCTAATTCATTGTTCCATCAAGGGAGAAGAAGCCTCTGATCAAGATTAGAGCCACCACATCAATTAGACATCTAGATTAGCATAGCTACATAGGATTAGAACTAGAAGGAGTCAATCTTCGATTGGTTTCCGGATCTGTCAAGAGGATTCTTGGTAATTCTCTAATTGTGTTTCTAATTGTTCTTCTAATTATCTTTGTTCTTCAATATTATGAATATGACTTTGTTCTACTTCAATATTTTGCTTATGACTTTGCTCTACTTGCTTATATTCAAGATTATATTGTTCTTAGTTTATCATAGTTATGTACTTGGCTTAGTTAGATACGATCTATATACATGCTTAGGATCGTATAGCGTTTATCCATCGGATCCATGGGTAAATGATAGATATTGTGTAGGCGTGGTGCTTATACCGTATTTATCTGCGATTGTACCCAATATGCCAGATCGTGGGGTGGTTCGTGATAGTGACAGCTTCATTGATTCTTATATAGTCCCCCTCTCGTGTATTGGGCTGGCAGAGCAACATTATTACAGGGGAGTGATTGCTATGTTTCTCATATTCCTTGCTAATATCACTATGCATGGGCGTAGTCTTGTCTCGCAATGATTGCTAAGTATGCTTGCACTAACTATGATATGCTAGACTATATAGTTGAGAATAACTTAGGGAATATTCTTGTAGTTCGTTCTAATACCATGCTAATGACTTTCTAGAGTATCTAATTGAGGTGCTTATCATATTTATTATGTGGCTAGATCAGATTAGTTATCCTTGTCACTATTATTATTTCATACATCTTTTATGTGACACTTATCCCTGTATGAAGAGTTAGATATAATGTTCTCAATTATACATGCAATGATAGATGCTCAATCTCATATTCTATTCTGTAATCATTAGTGATGATTTCTAATCCCTTCCCAGTGGTAAAAATATAAATAACGATACCTGGAATACCTTCCGGTTAAAATGCTGCATCGGTATTAATCTGTGCACTTGCAGATCCCATTCATTATTTATTTAGAAGAGCAATTGCATATTTCAATACCGCGTCTCTCATGTCATGCTGGGGATGACAACTTGGCTTAAGTGGTGTGAGGGATAGGTTTGGCATTTTTGGCACCGTTGCTAGATTTAGAACTTAGTCTACTTTTGGTAATGATGTTAAGAATACCCAACATAGAGATCCTTTCTTTCTTTCAATCCTGTTACTTGGAGTTTTTGTATATCTTTGAAAAGAAATTTAGCATATCTTTATCCTCATAGGTTCTCTTAGATCACTCATTATCTTTTGTATATCTCACTGAGGCTGTTTTAATTTGCAAAAATTCTCAAGTATTCTTACCTTGCATTTATTGCCTCATCAAAATGGGATCCAAGGAGAAGAATGCCATACACTTAAATCAAAGACTTTGGAAATTAAAAACTTGTCAACCCTTACTGGCATATTGCATATTAGAGGGACCATGGGCTATCATTTTCTTTCTTTTCTCTTCTCTTTTTTTCAGGTGGATACCGAGGTACCCCTAATTCTACTGCCGGACACTTGTCCATTTTTTTTTCTTGCAAGGTTATCGAGCACTTGCTCCTTTTTATTTCCTCGAATTATTCATATTTTTGCATAGCCCATGCCTCTAACGCAATAATACTTCGGAAGAGTGAATCTTTCTGAATAAATGCCTTGATCTTAGGAGCATGATAAATCTCTCAACAAGAGTCTAACTCATTTTGAACAAACTCAATACAAAGTAGATAGCTTTTATAATTATCATGTTAATATTTTCAGGGTTATCAGGCATATAAAACATTGAGGATTGTAATACCCGATTTTAAGGACAAAACCAGATATGCACCATATGTGAGTTTTAGAAGTCAAATCTCACATATAGATACAAATAAGGGTTAATATCAAAGGACAATGCATAAATATATAACGTACATAATATAAAAGAGATAACCTTTAGCATCAAACAGCGGATAGACAACTCTAAACTTCGGGTATTAACTTCTCTCCACAGGATCCAACTGACTGGTTGATCACAAGCCCAAAACATCTCCTGAGGTGTGGGGGAAATTGCAAGAGTGAGCACATATCGTACTCAACAAGTATAACTAGGGGTTCATGAGGCTCAAATAGCTGACACTGGTTTGACTGCATTTAGCTTTTAATAGTGGATCGCATGTTTAATCATTGGATAGCAAATATCAAGGTAGCATAATTAATCCCATAACCACATGATCAATGTATACAAGAATTAAGAATAACACAAATAAACAATGTAATAATCCATCATTTATCATCATTAATCATGTTCATCAATGTCCATCTATTCCGTCAGTTTTCCGGGCCGTCCGTATCCGTGGGCACGGCTAGTATACCAGATTTAACACTCTGCAGAGGTTGTACATCTTTACCCATGAGTCATGATTTACCCTTTCGCCCGAGGCCCGTCGACCTCTTAGCTCACTTCCAAGGAAAGCCGGCAGGGTTCACTATGAAGTCTTTCAAAGGTTCGTCTAACAAGTTAGGGCCGCAAGGTTTCCTTTGCGCGCAGATATAGATACCCCCTTCCGAATGGCACAATGACGCGCAGCCTATACACATAGGGACAGGGGCTCGCACTATATCCAAAACGGTTCAGCCCCTCCGCCCTTTTGGGTAACCTCTAACAAGCTAGAAAAGCTTACTCATACTTGACTAAAGCCAGAGCCATATAGCCCTCATGGTTGTACGAGTTGTCCCAGCTTTTGCCAAGGGATAAGTCGTTATGGAGGGTCAAGATCAATCCAACAAAAGCCAGAGTTCTTTCCACCCTTTATATTCAAGTTGCTAGAAAGCTTATTTTATTGTTTATTGTATATCCAAACATTCATGTTACATGATCATGGATTATATTCAAGCACTAGCAAGAACTACCAAAAGCATATCCAAAATAGGTAACAAGGAATTCAGGATAACAATCATCTATGATTTTGCTAAGGTCATCAAGGTGGACACATGCATATAATATATTGTATTAATTGTGTATAGGTAACAAGGATAATCCCAAGTTATACTTGCCTTGAACTTAGATCCTTCTTCAAGTCCAAAGCTTCAAAGATCTGCTTCTGAGTCACATGTATATCTCATCGACTAGACAAGATCATAAGGCACCACACAAACATCCGAACAAACATGCATAACAAACAAAGTTTACTAAATTAAAGCAATACACCAATCAATAAAAAGGTTTGGAAACTAATCTACGCAGTACTATGAGCATAAAGACGTATAAAGTACTCTAATCGGAATAAGAAACGACTATGCTGAAATTTTATATATTCAAAATTAAATATTGAATTTCTACGCAGGGATGATATATATATGTATGTCACATCAGCAAAGTCATTAGCCGATTAAATAATGTGTCATACCATTATTATTGCAAGATGCTGCTAACTTGATCATACGTGCTTGCTTGGTCCTGCATGAACATCAACCCAATCAGCCGCACAGGAACAACGCTGACGTGCTCGATTTGCATTGGACAAGAAGATATATGGTGCTTCACATAGATTGACTCCTCTGCTCTCCTGACCGTGGATCAGTATCCGATTGCAGAGGATGGAGAGGCAGCAGATGATGAGCACGACTGCAGCGGCTGCGGCTCTAGGCTTCAGAGAGATCCAAAGCGGTGGTAGAACTAGCTTGGACTACGGGCGGCGGACAGCAAAAGCAAACAACAAATATCCTCTCGCCTGGAACAGCAGCGGACGCAGCTTTTCTAGATTGAAACAAACGGCTTCAACTCAAACTCGGAGACAAAACCGAAATAGATTGGTCCGGCCAGCAGCGTATTCAACATATCGACTAGAAAGTTGATCATGGTGGCCGCAGATGAATTTGTCAAAGAGCAGGAAACGGCGACCTGTGGATGGATGCGACAACGGCGGCGGCGACAGCCTAACAGGGAATAAAACCCTAACTATTTTTCTTTCTCAAACTTATGTCTGGTTCGTTAAGATTTATAAGATTTATTTCAAATAGGCGTTGAACATTAAAAAGAGATATTTTATTATTTTCGAAATTATTTAATTTTATGGATAAAATAATTTCAAAAAAATCTAGAATTATTATTTAAGCCGCGAAAAATACTCCAAAAGCTCCGAAAATTCAAAGAAAATTCTTAGATACATTATGGTACATGAGGAACCCAGATAAAGTATTTGGAGCTCGTGATGAGATAATATGGAGCATCTATAAAATTAGATTATACTCATAGAAAAGTGAGAACAGAAGGTGGAGGAATTCCTGAAAAGTTTGTAGAGACTGCTTGATGGATCAGAAATTAAAAGAAGTGATTTGGATAACAAAGAAAATATTTTAGGAAGCTCCTAAACAAAACTTGAGCTGAGAAACAAAGAATTTGGTTATAGATAAAGATAAAGACGTACAAGTCAAGGAAGATCGATCTATTAAACGTATTTTTTTGAAAACATATCTCACTCAACACAAAAAGGAGCAACAAGCAAATATTACATCAAATCTTATGCGCCAGCATGTATGCAAAACAACGTTGCTAAACCCTATGATGAATTTTAATTTAAGAAAAACTTTCATTTTACTATATTTTCATGAGCACAGAAATACAAAATAAATTATTTTAGCTCTATTTTCAAAGAAGCAAAATTTAGAGTGTTACAAGGATGGTAGCTAGAATTTTTGAAGATTTTGGAATAAATTCTCCAAGCAACAATGATATCAAGAATAAGATACTAATAATCTACCATCTCACATTTCACAATGACTTAAGTAACACATGGTTTTCAAATAATTTTATCAGTAATTGCAAGTTTTCAGGAAATATCACAGAGTGAGATTAATCATGATTAGAAACATTTTAATCTTTTTAATTTATCATGTCGGAAACAATATTCTGCATAATCCAAGATATATATATATGTGTAAAGTGCACAGAGTGTGTACCTGAATCGTAGAGTGGTGTAGTCGAAGTGTGTTTGGCATGTCGAGGGATCTCCCCCATACTTGTTTCCTGCTTTCTTGTATAAAAATAAAGTAGAGACACACAAGGCATAATAATAATAATAATAATAATAATAATAATAATAATAATAATAATAATAATAATAATAATAATAATAATAATAATAATAATAATAATAATAATAATAATAATAATAATAATAATAATAATAATAATACTCTTTATTAATCTTGAGGCATTTATTACAAATGACTAGTAGCAAACTGACGATAATAGTAAAATCTAAACCGAATTTAAAGATAAATAGCTAAGTTGCATTACCTCAAGATCTAATCTAGATAACTTAGCGGCACTCTAACTCCCTGATCTTCTTATTAGCACTAGCAAGATCATGCCTAAGGCCTAGTATAACGGTGTTGTAGTTAGAGAGCTGCCTAGTGATAGAATTAACCGAGGACTGGAGGTCTATGATGACCCTATCTAGCCTGCGAACGTCCTCATCAATATCTACTATAGTCTTGCGACGCTTAGGAGGTGTCTCAAAAGCATTGAGAGCGTGCTTTGGGGCTGCCTTTGGAGGGATGAAACGGACTTTGGCTGCTCTAATCCCTTCAAAGTAAGGCCTCTTTTCCTCCGTAGTGTAGCGGATACTGCTGATCTCGCCGCTCCGGTTGGTCTTGACTCCAACGACCCTCTCATTGGGTCTAGGTGGAAGGATCCTCGTGCTGGCTGGCACCTTGATGGTGGCCTCCTTCTTGGTTGATGGTCCCTTGAGAAGTACGGGTTGTGGCAGTGCGGTGAGAACTGGTTGAGCATGGTAGGATTGGGCGGAGCTGCGCTGGCGTAATGGCATGGTTTCTAGCTGTCGCTCTGTGTTGGCCGGGACGAGAGCACGGGCGTCGAGGTCTTCCTTGGGCTTCTTGTTGAGGTCGTAGGGAACGACTTCCCAATCGTCGTGGAACTCTTCGGCCATTGGAGCAGCGAGGGACTAAACAAGCTCTAATTGAAGAAGAAGAGAAGGCTTGGATAGATTGGTGTTTGAAAACTGACGTCAGGGATCTATTTATATAGGGGTCAAAAAGTGCCTCCAGGGGTTGTTCGAGTTACTCCCGTTGTTGTGCGTGCGAAACTTTCCATCTGAAGGATTATTTGGTTTGCCATAAATGTGTTTTCCGCGACGGGGGAAATCGGGACCGAGAGGGGTCAGGGGATGGGCGCCCGCCCTCTTGTGGGCCCGCTTCCTCGAGTGTGTTTCTAGATGCAAAACTTATTAGGAAAATATATGTGTGACCCAAAAACGTCAGATTAAAAAGGTTGGGCTCTAAATCTCCATGGGAAGGTAAAAATGGATCACATCTATTTCTTCTAATTCTTTATTGGGCTCTAAAAATAATTTAAGACGTTGGCCATTTACCTTGAATAATGTACCTTCGTCATTTTGAAGTGTGATAGCTCCGTGGGATGATGAGTTGATTACCTTGAATGGTCCTTCCCATTTACTCCGGAGTTTTCTATGCTCGAAAAGCTTCACCCTGGAATTAAAAAGTAATACCTTATTTCCAGGTGCGAACTCCTTCTTCTTGATCCTCTTGTCATGCCACCTTTTGACTCTTTCTTTGTAGATCTTCGAATTGTGACATGTTTTCTCTCGCCTTTCTTCCAATTCTGATAGTTGCATTCTTCTATGATCTCCAGCAACATCTAGGTCCATATTCCATCTCCTTTATGGCCCAGTGGGCTTTGAATTCTAGTTCAGCAGGTAGGTGGCAAGTCTTCCCGTACACCAATTGGTATGGGGACATTCCAATTGGGGTCTTATACGCTGTCCGGTATGCCCAGATTGCATCGGGTAACTTGTCCTTCCATGTCGTTCCCATTTCATTGACTGTCTTCTAAAGAATAATCTTGATTTGCTTGTTGGAAGTCTCTGCTTGGCCACTTGTCTGAGGATGATAGGGGGTAGCGATGTTGTGATGGATTCCATGTTTTGATAGATATTGCTTGAAGCGTTTGTCAATGAAGTGTGCTCCTCTATCACTTATCACTACTCTGGGGACTCTAAATCTTGGAAATATAATTTCTTCAAACATCCTCTTTGAACTGATGTTGTCGGCATGCTTGCAAGGTAGTGCCTCTACCCACTTGGAGACGTAGTCAACTGCCACCAAGATGTACTCACACTTCTTTGATGGGGGAAATGGACCCTTGTAGTCTATTCCCTAGACATCAAAGAGCTCAATCTGAAGGTTGTTGGTGAGTGGCATGGCATCTCTTGTGTTTATATTTCCGTGCCTTTGACATGGCCCACATCTTCTGATATATTGCTTCGTGTCTTCATACATTGTAGGCCAATAGAATCCACACTGCTAAATCTTTGAATGTGTATGAAATGCTCCATAATGACCTCCATATGGTGATGAATGACATTTGTCGATGATCTTCCATCCTTCCTCAGTGGTCACACATCTCCCGAGTAAGCCATCAGACCATACTCGGAAGAGGTATGGCCCATCCCATATATGTGAACGACTTTCTTGAATAAGCTTCTTCTTGTTTGCTCCTGGTGGTACATACCCTGAAACTATAAAATTAACAATATCTGCATACCAGGGGTCAGACCTGTAAATCCCGTAGAGCATGTCGTCCCGGAGTGAATCATTGATGGGGGTTTCCTGTGGATTCTTAAAATACATTCTAGACAAGTGATCAGCAACAGAATTTTCTATTCCCTTTTTATCTTTTATTTCTAAGTCAAATTCTTGGAGTAATAAGATCCATCTAATCGGGCAAGGTTTAGCATCTTTTTTAGTGAGCAGATATTTTAGTGTAGCATGATCAGTGTAAACAATTATTTTAGCTCCAACTAAATAAGATCTAAATTTATCAATGGCAAAGACAACAGCCAGAAGCTCTTTTTCAGTGGTTGCATAATTAAGTTGAGCTCCTGTCAAAGTTTTACTGGCATAAGCAATTGCATGATGCTTCTTATTTTTAGTTTGTCCCAAAACTACCCCCACAGCATAATCACTAGCATCACACATAATTTCAAAAGGCAACGACCAATCAGGGGGTTGAATGATTGGTGCAGAGATGAGTGCTTTCTTTAATAAATTGAAAGATGTTAGACATGCATCATCAAATTCAAAAGGAGCATCCTTGGCTAGCAAAAGAGTAAGTGGTCTAGCAATAAATGAAAAATCTTTTATGAATCTGCGATAAAAACCAGCATGGCCAAGAAAGCTTTGAATTCCTTTTATATTCACAGGTGAAGGTAGTTGTTCAATTACTTCAATTTTAGCTTTGTCTACCTCGATTCCTCTTTCAGACACTGAGTGTCCTAGCACTATTCCTTCCCTAACCATAAAATGACATTTTTCCCAATTAAGGACTAAGTGCTTTTCTTCACATCTTTACAAAACCTTGTCTAAGTTTTCAAGACAACTATCAAAAGTTTTTCTATAAACAGAGAAATCATCCATGAAAACTTCCATAATCTCTTCAATCATATCATAAAATATAGACATCATGCATCTTTGAAAAGAAGCTGGTGCATTACATAACCCAAAAGACATTCTATGGTAAGCATAAGTTCCGTAAGGGCATGTAAACGTGGTTTTGCTTTGATCATCAGGATGGATCGGGATCTGGTGATACCCTGAATATCCATCTAAGAAACAGAAGAACGAATGGTTCGCTAATTGCTCTAGCATCTCATCTATGAAAGGTAAAGGAAAATGATCCTTTCTCGTGGCTTTGTTTAGTTTTCTATAGTCTATGCACATCCACCATCCTGTGACGGTGCGTTGTGGAATTAGCTCATTCTTTTCATTCATGACAACAGTCATGCCTCCCTTTTTAGGCACAACTTGAACTGGGCTCACTCACTCACTATGCGGCACAGGATATATAATCCCTGCATGCAGCAACTTTATAACTTCCTTTTTAACTACCTCTCTCATCGTGTTGTTAAGTCTACGTTGGGGTTCTCGAGAAGGTGAAACAGAAGGATCTGCCGGAATACAATGGGTACAAATCATAGGACTGATTCCTGTAAGATCTTGGAGTGAGTAGCTGAAAACTGAGTGATGTTTCTCAAGAATGGTCATTAATCACAGAGTTTGCTCCTGAGTGAGTTTATCACTAATGATCAGAGGAAACTCTGGATTATTGTTTAGGAGAGCATAGATAAGACCGGGTGGTAAAGTTTTAAGCTCTATGGGAGGTCTAGACGTTTCTGCAAACTCATCTAAGGGTTCAGGTTCAGAAGGTTCAGCTTCTTCTTCTGTGAAGAAAGGAACTTCGTCTTCTAAGTATGGTTCATCTAAAAGCTCTAGAGATCCAGCCTTTACCTCCTCCATAGGATCAGGCAAAAGATATGTCTCGGCCTTATTATTTAAGGAGTGTGAAATTGTTATTGGAAATTTAAAGGTTTTCCCAAAAAAATGTGTAGCTTTCTAGTATGACCTTCATAAAGGAGTCTTCTAAAAGGTTGTCCTATCAACAGGTCGAAGTCCCATGTATCAAAGATATAGAAGTTCAAATGAACCATGGAGCCTTCTACCATAAAAGGTAGGACATTAATAATTCCAAGACTGGGGACTAATCGTCCCGAAGATTCCTTTATGACCTTTGTTGTGGGGGTTAAGACCAAATTTTTGAATAATTTAGGTGCAAAAGATTCAGACATGATGTTGATCCCCACAACAGGATTAAAGAGAGCATCAAACCGATCAAAATCATAAGCACAGCGTATAGTTATAGAGGGTGTGTCCAAACGGATCACATCAGAGGAAAACTCTGATTCCTCCAGCCACTCGCTACTCATGACTGAGATAAGCTCTCTCCATTGATATTCAGTAGGTAAACAAATGCTAAAATGGCCGTTTTGAGGTTTGTCAATAGAATGGTAGTTTGAAATGTTTCCAAAATCGGCAAAAAGATCATATTCTATGTCCAGCATGAAGTCCGGTGGTGGAATTTCTTCCTTTTGTGGCTCAGAACTTGGGATAGCTAAAGTAGATGGATAATTTGGCAGAGTGTCTACTTCGGCTTTGTAGGTTTCATCATGAAGGGTATTATCCATCTCAGCTTCTAGGATTCTATCTAGGATCACTCTAGCATCATTAGTAGGGATGCAAAAGAAAGAACCTCTAGACATTGTATGTAGCATTTGTTTATGATCTTTCTGAAGACCTCGAAAAAAGTGAAATAAAAGAACAGGGTCTTCAAGATTAAGGTTTGGACCAGATTCTAAAAGATCAGAAAAACATTTCCAGGATTTTCCCAAAGTTTCATTATCTTTTTGTTTAAAAGATAGGACTTCGAGTCTAAGGTCGCTGATACGGTCGAGGGAATAAAAATCTAGACAAAAGTTGGCTCGTAAAACTCCCCATTCACCTCGTTGTTGACCTACCTTCTGATTATACCATTGTCTAGCTTCTCTCCTTAAAGAAAAAGGAAAAAGCTTCCAACATAAAGTTTTATCAGAAATGCCTTCAATGCGAAGACAATCATATGTTTGCTCAAAATCTCTAATATGAAGGTAAGGGTTTTCGTCTTCCTTTCCTGAAAAAGATAGGTTTTGAATCATGGCAATCAACCTAGAACTTAACCTATACTGGGATGTTTGGATAGGATGTGATGACTCCCATGGTAAAAGGTCAGTTTCTGTAGGTGTTGCAAATTGGTAGATTGATTTAGAATCTTGGTTTTCCATAAGGTAAGAATAAAGAAAATAAATAAAGAATATAAAAGATAAGAAAAGATAACTGTATAGATACAAGATAGTAGTATGACTTCAGGTTATCTCAGCAAACCGTCTTTCTCCCCGGCAACGGCGCCAGAAATGCTTGTTGATATTTGGAAACGCAATAAGGAATGGATCCGCAAGCGCACGGATATCGGTGAGCACTTCACCCGGGAGGTTATCCAGAGTATTGTATTTATTTTTTTACCACTAGGAGAAAGAGTGCATCTGACTAACCCAGTCTATTACTACTAACCTTTAGGCTACAAAGAATGTTTCTCGATGTGAGTGATATATAGAGAAGACTACAACCGTAATCTCCTTCTAACCTTGGTAAGGATGATCTACTGCTCTATTGGGGAAGCTTACAGAATCTAGACATCACAGAGGATGTTCAACCCCCACCTATAAACCCTATCCTTCCTGCTAACGAGATATGGTCTGCAAAGGTAACTCGGAAATGTCACATTCCTCGCTACTACCACGGTCCAGCTAGTCAGGGGATATCTATGAGTATCCTAGCCCAAACACCACGTCTACGCTAGAGATGGTTACTCTAAACTCTACGCAAAGAGATTAAAGTAAACTCATAAACCAAAGAACAATAAAACAAGAACTTACTAGAATTTAGAAGTCAAAATACTGAAGAATCCTAGGAGCAAGCTTCGGGTTAGGAGAACTTGATCCTGCAGGTACAACCTCGGAGTAGTCACCGACAGGCCGGGCTTCCTCCGATCTACACCTCCACTCTATCTCTCTCAATCTAGTTGAAACTAGAAGATCTAATTCTACTCACATTGGATGCTAAGCCCTAAGTCAATTTAGAGGGGAGGTATTCCTTCGAGGGCACCTCTCAACTCTATGATGAACTTGTCTCCTCCAGGGGCCAGGGGGTCTGCTTTTATAGTCCCCTCAGGTGAACATGAGCCGTTGGATCAAACCGACATTGATTGAATGGTTATCCTTGATCCTTTAGGTCGGTGGAGCGTGATCCGCGAAGAGAGTCCTGATTGGACTCCAAAGGGGGCGGGCGCCCTGGGCCAGGCCCCGTTTTGCCTCCGCTTCGTTCCCGTGGCTTCTAGAGTCTTTTAGATGGTAGAAAATTGCACGGTGCGTTAATATCTCTATGTAATCCCGACATGTGGGCCTTTCTTCCTTATTTCTCGATAACCCCCTGCAGAAACAGATAAACAACAAAACTCGTGGAATTCTGTCAGATCAAACCCTAATTCTTGGTGTTGTTTGTATATTGGTCCTTTCTCTTGTTTATTTGATAATTAAAATTGATACTTAAGAACCGTCAATAGAGCTACAAAATCAAATCCTATCTAAAGCTCATTCCTCCAAGTTGTCTATCCATCCTGTCAGTAGCAAGATGTATCAAGATCTGAAACCTCTATTTTGGTGGACCAAGATGAAAAAGGAGATTGTTGCTTTTGTTGCTCATTGTGATAACTATTGTCGTTGGAAGGCAGTTCACATGAAAGCAGGCTTGCTTCAACCCTTGTCAATTCCTGGTTGGAAATGGGAAGAAGTTAGTATGGATTTTATTTCGCGACTCCCAACTTCTGTTATGGGTTATGACTCTATCTGGGTGATTGTAGATCGTTTGACCAAGGTTGCTCGTTTTATTCCAGTTCGAACTGATTATCGTCCACATCAGTATGCAGAGTTGTACTTCGAGCACATTGTCCGTCAGTATGGTGTGCCTCGGACTATCATATCAGATCGTGCACCACAGTTCACTGCTCGTTTTTGGGAGTGTCTTCATGAGCAAATTGGTACGCATTTGGTTCGTAGTTCTGCATATCATCCTCAAACGGCCGGCCAAACTGAACGTGTTAACCAAATCCTAGAAGACATGTTGAGGGCATGTGCTCTCTCTTCAAAAAGTTCTTGGGTAAAGTGGTTACCATTAGCCGAGTTCTCTTATAACAATAGTTACCAAGAAAGCATCAAGATGGCTCCGTTTGAAGTCCTGTATGGTCGAAAGTGTCGAACCCCATTGAATTGGGTGGAACTCGGGGAACGAAGGTATTATGGCATCGATTTCGTGAACGAAGCAGAGCAGCAAGTTCATACCAACCAGCAACATCTGGAAGCTGCTCAAGCTCGTCAGAAAAGTTATGCTGATAAGAGAAGGAAGCCGATTGAGTTTGCAGTCGTTGACCATGTGTATATCAAGGTGTCCCCGATGAAAGGCGTACAAAGGTTCGGAGTCAAGCGAAAGCTTGCATCTCGTTATGTGGGGCCTTATCAGATTCTCGAGAGAAAAAGGGAACGTGGCATACAAAGTTCAACTACCAGTTGAGCTTCGAGCTATTTTTCCTGTCTTTCACGTATCGCAATTGAAGAAATGCCTTCGTGTTCCGGAAGAACGAGTGGAAGTTCGGGATATCAAGTTGAAATCTGACTTGGTGTATGAAGAGAAACCTGTAGCGGTTGTTGACCGCAAGGAACGGGTGACTCCTAATCGTGTGGTTAAATTCTACAAGGTGTTGTGGAGTAACCACGGGGAGGAAGATGCCACTTGGGAACAGAGGACTATCTATGCGGCCACCATGCGGCTCCCAGGACCCTTGTTGGCAACACCTTTCGACAACGCTTTTACTGGCCAACGGCCATCGCCGATGCCATCGAACTTGTTCACTTGTGCCATGGGTCCCAATTTTATGCCAAGCAGACCCACCTCCCAGCCCACACCCTACAGATGATTCCCATCACTTGGCTATTTGCAGTCTGGGGCCTCGGCCTCATGGGGCCACTCCAAAGGACGATCGGTGCATACATGTACCTGCTGGTGGCCATCAACATGTTCTCCAAGTAGATCGAGGCTCGACCTATCCCTAACATCCACTCTGAACAAGCCGTCCTATTCTTCACCGACATAATCCATCGATTCAGGGTACCCAATGTCATCATCACTGACAACTGTAACACTCCAGTGTTATGGTTGCATCATTCACATGCATAGCATGAGCATCATCATCTTCATCAACATATCATGATCATCATTTACCTTGGGTCATGTTATTTTATGCAAAAGTGTGATGTAACTTGCTTAAATATACTTTCTATGCTTATGTTTGCTTGTACCATGCTTATGTCTGTGTTCTATGCTTTGGTAATAAGTTCATCTATGCTTAACTCAACTTTTGGAACAATGTTCATGTTGATCAGATCTACAAATTAAGTACCTAAGTCATACTTTCACTTATAGGCCTTAAAAACCTCTTTTGCTTAGGATTTTATAAAGTGCTTCATAAAATGTTTGCATGTCAAAACTTCCTAAAGCAAAGTTGTAGCAAATTTGATAAGGAATAAAAGTTGTTTCATGGCCATCTCATGAAAATGAACACATCATGCTCAAAAAGTGCTTGCAAGGCAGTTTTGGGTGCTGTTTTGGCACTTAACCAAATGTGGCTAAGTCCTGGCGCCACCAGTTTGCTTGATCGGTTTTGGGAGCTTCATATCTCTGGATCCAGGCCGATTTGTCTCTTGCTCCAGTTGTCAATCTTTTGGAACTCGTTTAGTACTCCAACTTTGTCAACTACACCATCTCCTAATTCGCCGTGGTTTGGGAGATAATCACTGTCAAAGTAGCTCTGTCAGTCGATCATCGTTTTGTCTGAATGG
The DNA here is from genome assembly GCF_000003195.3 of Sorghum bicolor. NCBI lineage: Eukaryota > Viridiplantae > Streptophyta > Magnoliopsida > Poales > Poaceae > Sorghum > Sorghum bicolor. Next base: position 37,741,457 of record NC_012877.2, on the reverse strand, counting down.
ACGCCGAGCTCGTCGACGTGGCCGACCGGCGTCAGGGCAACTCCAACATTTGGCGCCCGTACGCCGTCTCTGGCCCCGCTTGTCAGCTCCGGACACACGCATGACCTCCATGGCGTCGCCCCGAGCGAAGTGGACGTGTACATTTCCTCTCTCCCGTCTCTCTCGCGCCAGAAGCGCTACCGTAGCGGAGTCGCCGTCGCGAGCTCACTCCGGCGAGCTCGAGCGCGCTCCTCACTGCATCGCTGCCCACCAAAGCTTGCCCACAGCTTCACCGTGACCTGCTCTCCAACCTCCACCCTCAAGCTCGTCGTGAAACCCTCCGGTGAGCCAACATTTCCAACTTTCCCTAAATCGGGTCGCCGTGACCGTTTTCTCCGGCGAGCCCAATGCTAAGCTCCTCGGAGCATCTCGTCTCCTCTGGTTAGGTTCTAGAGGTAGCTTAGGATCTTAGCTAGCGTTTGTGCCACTTGGGGGACACTCTATCGCACTCACCGTCGCCGGACACGACGCGCAGCGCCGCCGTGTTTCCGCTGGAGTCCGGTCCTCTCGTGGTCAGCCAGTTCCACACCGTTTCAAACCTAGCCACCTACATAGAAAGCTTCGCCGTAGTTCACTGGTGCTGTAGGAAACCCTAGGTCACCTCACCGAGCATCTCCGCCGAGCCGCCATGGTCGACGGCGAGCCCCTTCCAATGGCTCCGCCGTGGGGAAAAGAGGGTAAACCGGTTCGCAAGTGTCTGGGGATCACGTTGGTGCCCTTGGTTTGGCCGGAGACCTCACCGTTGTGGAGAAATCGCCGGTGAACGTCGCCTTGGTCCAGAGGAAGAAGAACCTGACATGCGGGTCCCGCTGTCAGTGACTCAACGGCTCCCTCCTCTCTTTTATTCAAAATCAAGATTTCTTGCACTCTTGCAAAAATCATATCTCCAGTTTATGAGCTCCAAAATTTGTGAAACAAATTTTGTGATGATCCATGGGATGGCTAGTTTTTAATAAAAATATTACATGCACCATGTTTTCTATGAAAAATAATTGTTATGAATTAATCTTTTTAATTAGATATAAATTCATATCTTTTGACATACTGCTCCTTTTGCCGTGAATTTTTATGCTATGCTCTGAGTGGTATTAGAGTGCTCTGATAAATATTTCATGATTTTTGGAGTGCTGTGTCTCTGATATGTAATTTATGTAGGTGCTATGGCTTGTTTTCATATTTAAATCATAATAAATGATTGATGCTTATGCTGGTGTTCTCCTTTAGTGTCAAGCTTGTTTATAGTAAGAGTAGCATGTAAATAATCTGAAATCTGTTGTTTGACACTATCTAAGCCATGTTTCTTAATTTATGAAATAAGCACCTGGTTACATGTTAATTACTTATCTTAGGTTTGGCATGTGCAATTGCTCTGAAAATTTTATGGTAATGTCTAGATGCTATGCTTGTGCTTGTGTAATTTCTGTAGATGTTTTCTGAGCACTTTTGCTGGTATCTTGTAATTTTGTCCTTTTATAGAATTAAATTAATAAATGCCATGTTATTGCATGTTTAGGGGTCTACATGTGATGTTCTGTTAATCTTAAGTTATGCTTGTGCTTGTAAGCCATTTGGTTGGCACTAAATACGTTTAGGCTATGTCATCAAATAATTAATTAAAGGTTTTATAACTGTTCTGGACAGCAAGGGAGTAATCTGACCTTTGCTTGATGATAACTTGGTTTTCTGAAAGACTTGTCTAAATCAAAGATGTTGTAAACTTTATGAACTAGCTGTAGATTAAATTTGGTGTCTTTTGGTCAAGTAGTTTAAAAGTTATGGCTCTTCCAATTTGGGTTCCAGAAATAGGTGTTCTCTGTTTTTCTGGGACAGAACCTGGAACTTTGTTTAGTTGACTTATGTAACGTGTGAATCTTGCTGTGATGTCTAAAGATAAAATGTAAACAATTTCATAAGCTTTCCAGAATGTTCTCATTCATGTTTGTTGGATCTGTAAAGCATTAGTTGTGATTTGTTCTTTTAGCTGCTCTGTTATTTGGTCATTGCTGTTTTTGGTTTGACTTGCTAAATCCTGCTAAGTTAGTTAGTCATCTTTTGTGAGCTTGTAATGAGAGTTACTTCGTAAATGAGTGTCCAGTGAAGTTTTAATCATATTACCAAGCATTCATGCTCATCTAGTATGCACACATTCTTACTCATCGTGCATGCAATAGGTGCACCGGAAGCGGCAGCCTCGTTCAAGCTCAATCTGGTGAACCCCGAAGGCTAGGAGATCAATCAGGAAGTGGAGGTCCAGCCAGCCGGATAAGAGGAGCCCGAAGAGGAGGTCGAGTGCCCTAATCACGAGCCAGCATCGTTCGTGAAAGGCAAGCCCCGGAGCATCTTAAGTCTCCCACTTTAATTTCAAAAGCGAACTTGAATAAGTTATATCTATTGATGCATTACGTATAGGAGTTGTGATGAAACCCTTGCTGTATTATACCCGTTTCCTTGTCCAGATATATTACCTCTACCTGGTTGTAGAGTTAGGTTTGAGTAGCTGCTTAGCCACGCTTTAATCGGTAGAAGTCAGGTGATATCCTGTCACCTGCACAAAATAGGGTGGTGTCGGATCACGATTGGCTATACGTGCTATCGTAGGAAAGAACCTGATTAAAATGACTTAAGCCGGGCGGAGTTTTGCAAGGTCATAGTAACTCCGTTTGTGGCAGCTAAGGACCGATCGTTGTATGTCCTCTTGTCATGTTGAACGCATGTTTGACACTTAGTTGGTCGGATAACTCGTTCCGACCGCGAAGCCTAGTAGTATGACTCAGGCCGGAAGACCGGCAAGTATAAAGTGCGCACTACCGGAGGAAGTGCGGTGTGCGGGGGACCATTGGCGTAAGACCAAAGGTAGGTGATTTAAAAGTCCTGACCTCCCTGACAGAGTGGTAGCCGTGGGAGTGCGGCGCTGATCGGAGCCGCAATTCCTGAGTCGTACCAAAGGTGACCCGCTTGCTCTCTGACAGGGGATGCTAGGGTGAGTGCTAGGAATAACCCTCCAGCTGGATAGGAATCGATTCGAATCGCTGTCTCTCCCGGATAGTGAGAACTTGATAGAGCAGCAGCAAACGTAGCATTCACTAAGTAACAATGGTTCTTGATAATGATGTGATGATAGCAAGGAAGAACACATGATGAACTTGATATGGTTATTATTGTTTGTAATAATCAATTGAAGTGTTTTAGTCCAGGTGCTAATCTAGTGGTAGGCTAATGATGATTAATATGATGCTTTTACAAATGGTGTAGTATTCACTTAAGCTTTTGGCAAATGTTGAGTCAATCCAGCTACACTTTATACTCAGCCTTGCATGATCCTTGGTGTCTATTATGTTTAACTAGATAGGTAAGTCTAGCTGAGTACATTCCCGTACTCAGGGTTTATTCCCACCTATTGCAGATGATATCTTTTATGATGGCTTCTGCAAGACCTGTCTCCATCCTGCTGGGGATGAGAACTAAATCGTTGGGCACGGTTCTCTAACGACTTCATACCTTGATGCTTTTGGTGGATGAGATGAGACTCTGGCATTAACAAGAACTTATGAGATGTGTGTGTAACTATTTTGCTTCTGCTACTTCAAAACTTGGGTGTATTAACTAAGTAACTCCGATGTGGTGCCGCTTCGTCAGCAATGAATGACTATGTAACATTCGCTGTGTTATGTTGAACTATTATAATCTTGGTTTGTTGCAAGTTGGTTTGAAGTCCTTCGTGATTTCGGTTGACTACCGGATTATATGGGCTCAAGTCTGGAAACTTGATTGCTAGTTGATTGTTTCTACACTTGAACTCTTATAATTTGGTCGGTTCTGTGACAACAACGGCACACAGTTCACAATCAAGAAGTTCCTGGACTTCTACGATCAGCATCACATCCATGTGAACTGGTCCGCGGTCGCCCACCCTCAAACTAATGCCTAGGTCAAATGGGCCAACGGCATGATCTTGCAAGGGCTCAAGCCTAGAATCTACAACTAGGTGAATAAATTCTGGAAATAGTGGGTCGATGAGCTTTCTTTGGTCTTATGGAGCTTAAGGACGACGCCCAGTCGAGCCACGAAATTCACTACCTTCTTCATGGTCTATGGCTCCGAGGCCATGCTGCCCAAAGATCTCAAGTATGGATCACCTCGACTTAGAGCCTACCATGAGCAAACTAACAAAAACCATGGAGAATGCGGTCGATCCACTCGAGGAACCTCGAGACATGGCCCTCCTCAACTCAGCAAGATACCAGCAGAAGCTTCGACGCTACCACGACAAGCACGTATGCAAGAGGGACTTGCACATTGACGACCTCGTCCTACGACGGTGGCAAAGCAATCAAGGATACCACAAGCTAACCCCATGCTGGGAGGCTCCATACGTAGTGGCAGAAGTCCTGAAGCCAGGGACGTACAAACTTGCAGATGAAAAAGGCGCGGTCCTCACCAACGCTCGGAACATCGAACAGCTACGTCGCTTCTGCCCCTAGAGCCTCAAAGCTTTTTATTTTCCATGCGTCTTGTACCTTTGAGACATCATGAATGAATGAAAATATTTCTTCCAACAATGCATGCTATGATCATTAAGTCTCGACAACAGAGGAAGTCTCGACTATGACCTATCATAGTCAAAACTCCCGTAGGGGGCTTGCAGGGGGAACCCCACAGGCTTCTAAAAAACTCGAACGTTTTTTTCGAAAGCTCAACGTTATTTCTTTCTTCGTGTGCCCTAAAAAATTCCACGTGGTTAAGTAGCAAACACCTCGAGCCCCTCAAGGGCCAAAGGAAGTCGAGCCAGAGGATCCCTACGTCTCTGTGCTACGGTAACTCTACTCGCTCCCTTACCCTCGAGGCAATCGAGCCTGTTTCAGAAACTTAATTAGGAAATGGAAACTTAGGCAATAAGGAGATAAAAGAATCTCGAGCATAAAAACAACAAATATTTACATGTCTCAGGGCCATCTAGGCCATAGATTTATCAAGTAGCAGCAGACTAACTTATTACGCTGGGTCTAGGTACCCAGATGAGCCTCACAGGCCTTGATCGTCATTTCCGCCGTCACCACCCTTATCTTCCTCATCTTCACCTATGTTGGCCTCAGGGGGGAGCACCTCAAGCTCAAATAGCGTCACTAGCCTTTCACCAGGACCTTCAGCTTTGTCGATCAAGGCATGGAGCCTCTCCTTGTTCTCCACATCGGTCTTGGTGATGTTCGTGACAGAACCATGGGACACCACCTCCATGTTGTAGGAGAAGCCCGAGCAAACAACCTCCATAGCTCGCTTCACCCCAGTGTGGAGTACATCCCGGACTAGGTCCCTCACGGTAGCACCTAGGTAACACAGCTGGTCGCTAGGGCGTCACCTCGAGCCACCTCCCCCGCCTCAACTGTAGGCTCGAGCTCCCAAGAGGCAGAGAGGTCGTTGATCATGGTCCTAAGCTGACCTATCAACACGACCTCCCCTCGACCTCAGACTTGAGAGTCTAAGAAGTAGTCTGGGCTGCCATTAGGTCATCCTTAAGATCTGTAGAAACTAGTGCGAGAGTTAGTTGATAGAAAACAAATATGCTAGAGAAACAAGCATAAAAGAATAAACGCGTACCACGGATCCGCTCCTGGAGAGACGTGTTTTCACCAACTAAGTCAGTGTTGGCCTTCTCAATCTCCATGAACAAGCGAGCCATTTCTGTCCTCTCGACCCTCAAGTCCTTGATCAGCTTCCCTAATTAGAGGATGGTGTCTTCCTTCTCTCGTAGTGCTCTCTTCAGACATTCGATGTCGTCAGATAGGCTACGAGAGAGGGCCTGTTCCTTCTTGAGCTCCTTGTGGGCCTCCCTCTCATTCTCTTCTGTGATGCCTTGCACAACCGCTTGGTCTAGAAGCTCCGCCTTTATCCCGGCATTGATCTCCTTGGAGGCGGCCAGCTCTATCTTGAGCTTCCTAATGTGCTCAATGAGCAAAACCATGTTGTCCTCCGCCGCCTTCTTGTCCTCCTTGACCTTGGTGGCTTCCTGCTTGGCTTGGGTGGCTTCGTCTCGAGCTTGCTCTGCAGCTTCCTTGGCAACCCACGCGTCTTCCTCCGTGCGGTAGATCTTCCCATTCATATCGGCCAAAGTGCCCCAAGCCTCGGTCAGGGCGGTCCCTTTCTTGTGCTTCTCCTCCACAGCCTCGAGCAGCTCCTTCTAAGACTTGAGGAGCTTTTCCTAGGACTTAAGGAGCTTCTCCTAGAGAATAGGGACCTATTCCCATCCTCCCTTCGTTGCGTGGATGAAACCAGATTTCATCTGGGAGGTCTCTTTCAAATCCTATAAAAAACATAAACCAATGAGAATGCAAGTGGAGCATGCAGCACGAGAAAACAAAGAGTAGAAGAAGCCCTTACGAAAAAAGGCCTTGCTCAAATTATTGGCGACAATGTCAACCGTCAGACCTAGGGCATGTTACATCCTGAGCCTAAGCTCCTCGACATGCTCCCATTTCTCGACCTCCTCACGGTCGTCTATCTCGAGCAAAGGCTCCTCTAGCGTCATAGGATTCCGCAGCTAGATCCTCCCGGGCCGCCAGTACTGAAGCTCCTCTTACGAGTGCTCCTTGATACCTCGTAGGAGTGTCTCCGCAACATCGATCGAACAACCATGGCGTACAAATAGGTCAACTAGTGTAGGAAATCTAGGGTCTTCCTCGCTGGCGCCAGAGGTCCTGGCTTCATCCGCCCATGGTCACCGGCCCTCCAGGTAGCCCGTGGCGACCACCTTGACACTGTAAAGACTACCTTTGACCTCCGACTTGGGATCTAGAGGCGTACGAGTGCGGAGCGCTAGCGCCACGATGTTGTCCTCTCGACCTGGCTTGGCCGAGCAAGTGATGGGTGCCCCTGGTTTCAGCAATGAAGGGGTCTCGGGGCCATAGATGGCCAGCTCCGACACTACACCTTTGGCCCTTGTGGCTGCTGGCTAGATTACGGGTCGAGCCCCTGTTGGGCCCCTTTCTGTACCTATTGCTGCTATTGTTGATGTTGCTACTGCTGTTGTTGTACTGCTGGTGCTACTACTACTGCTAGTGTTGCTGCTGCTATTACTGTTGCTGCTGCTGTTGTTGCTGCTGACGTTGCTACGGAGGGCTAGAATTGGGTGCCCCTTCTACGGACAAGTCGCATGGTGGGGACGCAACCCTACCTCCATCATCCATCTCCTTCTTCTGCTCCTCCTCCTCCGTCTTCCTCCTCTCAGCTTCATTCCTCCTCTTCTCTTCGGCGGCATGAAGCCTAGTGGGCCATAGTGCCCGCCCCTCAGCTCGAGGGACCTCGGTGCCCTCAGCCGCGGTATGATCACCCGATGCAAGCGAGCCCTCCATGGAATCATCGCTAACGGTGATCGGTGCATCTTCCACCCCCAGTTTGGGTGGCTTGGGGGCTCCTTCAAAGTCCTGAGGGTGAGGAACATAGGCCTGACCTGAGGTAGGAGGATCACGCATCAGAGCATCCCGCTAGGTGCTAGGGGTGGGATTTCGCCACCGCCAGCAGGGGGCACTGAGTCGGAAGAACCTACAAACAGCCGAGATCACCCGCATGTCACCAAAATGTCCTATGCTAGTGGAACCAGCGTTAAAAACACAAGAAAAAACTCAATGACATAGCAGGCGCCTTGGAGCTCGCACCTATTTTAAGCATCTTAGTGGTGGAAGGCTGAGCTTCCTCCAACTGCCTCTTTAGCATGAAAAAGATAGGTGAAGCGCATATCAGTTAGCACATGGGATTGAGGAAGGAAAAAGGATGATAGTGATATTTAGAGAATCTCACCCCACGTGGAGGACGACCCTCCTCCCAGTCCCATGAGTGACATCGGCTGGCCTTGAGGCACCGCCATGTGTCGAGGCCCTCGGTAGCCCTGAGCGAATGCTAGGCGCCGATTCCGCTCGCCTCTCCCAACGTTCCTTGAGACTTGAACTCGTCTGGTGCTCTCCGCCTTGGCTCGAGGTGGCCGCGGCAGCACAGCCTCGAGTCAGTGGCGCCGTTGAGGAGGTCTTGACTATATGGCCAGGCCTAGAGGCCTTGGGCGGACGTAGGGGTAGGTTAGCCTATCCCTGAGCGGTGGTGGGAGCCGTGTCCACGCGCGGTGATGAGATGGTGGCTCTTCCTGGTGACCTCCATGCTCCCCTCCTTGTGGCTCATTGGCAGCTTCCTCCTGCGTCAACAAGATGCCAGCTCAGGGAGGAGGCTGCAACAGGCGATCGAGATGGGCCTCCATTCCGTCTACATTGTCATCATCGTTGTCATCATCTTTCTCATCAACTTCATCGAGGGAATCTTCCTAGGCCTTCCCTCACGCCTCGCTTGTGCTCGACGCTGCTCAAGCGCCTGCCGAGCGATGTTCTTCTTCTTCTCTTTCTTCTTTTCAGCATCGAGCGTGGTCTTGTGCTTCGGAGCGGAAGAACGCCTCACCTTGCAATCAGTATCGTCCTCCTTCACCGAGGGCCTCGAGGATCTAACATTGATCTCCCCCTGCAAGGAAAGGGTTGGGTATTAGAAAGACCAAATGAAGGATGAAAGAAATGAACAAAGAAAACGAGGCTCGAGAGGCCATAGCTCGAGAGGCTTACCAGGTCAAGATGACCCTTGTCACGCTTCATAGGGAACGCGTTCACACTCTCAGTCTGGAAATCATCAGAGATGGCCGCCCTAACTCTAGCAACACCTCCTCATCCGGAAGTGCCTCCCTCAACATTCGACTCATCTCAAGGTCTCGAGACGGAGTGCGTGGGCCCATCTCATCCATTCTTAGCGGTTGAGGCATCAGCGGGAGTACTCATTGATGATGGACCGCTGAGAGGACGAGAGCCACTGTCAGACCCTCCTCGCGTAGGCGCTTCAGGGCGTCGAGGAGAGGGCACAGTCGGGACTAGCGGTCTTTAACCACACCATAATCCTAGTTGTCGGGGCATGCCTTCCTGAGCCGCCCGGTGTAGGCGGGGAAGAGGCCATCGACATTTCGAAGATAGAACCACTGAGAGTCCCACTGGGTGTGATTCGACATCAGCCCAGTGGGGATGTACACTCGAGGCTCGTCCGTGCATCCTGTCTTCTGCACCAAGTTGAGGTAGCCAGCCTGTACTGGTTTCCTCACCCCGGTGGTTCCACTAGGGGTGTGGAATAGCTCACCCCGGAAGAGATGAAGCCACAACTCCTAGTGTGACATCACCCCTAGGTAGCCCTTACACACTGCGGTGAAGATTACTGCGTTGGAGATGGCGTTGGGGGAGAGGTGCTGAAGCTCGGCTCTGTAATGCTGGAGGAGTGCCCTCATGAAGCAGCTCAGGGGAGATCCGAGCCCGTGGTGGTGGAACTTGATGAAGGACACCATGTAACATTCACACGGGCTCAGCTCTTGGTGTTCCACCGGCGGCGCGATCCACTCTGGTTGCTTCGAGGAAGTAGCTAGACGGAGGAGCCCCTTACCCACCAGATCCCACAGCTAACGCTCCGTCACATTCGATGGGCGCCGATCATCGGTAGCGATCAGCTTCACAGGCATGGCTAGTGAGGGTTGCCACACAAAGAATACAGTGGGGAAAGTTTTTCCATGGCTATCTCTCCTTTCCTCTCTCTCGCTTGCTCTGTTCTTCTCTTGAGTGCAGGAAGGTTGGGAAGGAAGGAGAATGGAAGCAGCAACAAAAGACGGAAGGGGGAGCAATGAGACAAGCCCCTCAAATATATAGACGCGCCGCAACGGGCGGATCCGACAATCATGGTAACTCCCCACCTTAAATGTGCCGCCTAACGGTCCCGAGTTTCTAGCGACAGGATGTTATGGTTTCCACCTAGGCAGGATGATGCTGCAATGGCTCTCTCCTAGAAAGACACGCCCAACGGGCAAGAAGACAAACCGCCACGATGACTCCTTCCGCCGTAAGGTAAGCCGGGCCTTAGCTGTCAACGAAACCTCGAGAGAGCGCAGACTGGCCTGCCGATGTGGTTCAACAGTTGCTCTCAAGTATCCGAGTTAGGGACACCCAGACGAGGCAAGGCTCAAAGTCAGAACCTCAAAACCCCACTGGGGGTATCCAAGGCCAAGACTAGTAGGAAGGCGAGAAATCCCCACAGAGGGAGGCATCGGTTCGCTGGGTCCTATCAAATGGAACCTATATTCTTGCCGTCGCAAGTCTAGCATCGATGAGAATGCCCCCAGGCTTACAACCAACCCTTATTGAATGGGGCATGGGTTCGTGCTTGGATTTCCCGATAACAGCTCACCGAGGACGTCGACGCTCGCCCCATCGAGGGTACATCACGCTCCTCACCCCATGACCGAGCGAAAGGAATCAGGAAATGTAAGTTGGCATTAGTAAAACCACAAGCATATGAGGCTCGGGGGCTCCGCAAAAATCCAACACCCCTCGACAGAAAATGGGTCAGAAAAAATCAGACCTAAGACTAACACAACCCTCGAAGGAGTCAACTGACTCCTCCAAGGCCTCGGGGGCAAAGGCACGCACGCGTCGCTTGTTGCCAGTACGGGGCTCAGAGCATTTAATGTGGCTGACAGGCTCCCACCTAACCCCGCAGACACGACAAACATGATGTTGGGTCGTGCGCTCGTCAAATCCTACTTTTCCTCGGCTTTATCCCCATATTCAGAGAAAGGTACATGAAGGTACCGCTGCAATAGGTGTAATGTCCTGTCAAGAAGTCGCTCAAGGCCTGATGGTCAGCGCCTCCGTATGCAAATGTCACCCGGTCCGCCAGACACTCGAGCTTGCCTAATCCTTTCCAGAGAAGGATTGAGCAAGGGAAGTCAGTGCTTCAGCAACTCCCGATGTGACGACTTCAAGGACTGTTGGGTATTTTAAACGCAAATAGAAAAATCCGCAAGCACATGGATACCGATGTAGCTTTCACCTGGGAGTATTCCAGAGTATCGATTTTCCACAGGGAACGTGAGTGTACTAATTAAGATTCAAGATTGCCCATGGATAACTATATAATTATTTTTGGTGAGAAGAGAGGAAGTTTCCTCAGAGTTCTCTAGTTGATCTAAGAATCAAGAATTACTTCAAAGATTATTTATTTCGGGACCTCAGAACACTAACCACAGAAAGAGATGAGAAGGGTGCTAGGAAGCTCTGACTACGGTCCTACAAACACTGATCCGAATGAGGTGGAATACGTCGACCGTTAGGGCTGTCACTACCCTAGGGCTACCACAACAATCCGCAGGATTAGGTGCAATTCTAGGTAATTGCAAGACTTAACACCACGTCTAATCTATTAATTACTACTCTAGCGTTTCAAAGACTAGAGCACTTGATGCAAGCGGGAATCTAATAAATAACTTGAATGTAAATAAAAGTAATTAAAGAACTTAGGAATTATGAATTGAAGAACTTGGAGAACGATGAAGAATGAACCAGTTGCTGCAAAAGTACAATGTTGAGGAGGATCCGACAGATCCGGCTCCTCCTCCGCTCTCCTCTTCTCTCTCCCTATTTTCTAGATTATAACTAGAACTAACTAGAACTAGAACTAGATGAACTAGAACTAGAACTAGATGAACTAGAGGGATCCTCTCTACTTGGATGAATAATTGAAATCCTAGCTTTGATTCTGTAGAAGAGGTATGTCCTCCAGGGGCCAGGGGGCCTGCTTATATAGCCCCTCCAAATGAATGTGGGCCGTCGGATCAAACCGACCTTAATCGCACGGTTTTCCTTGATCCTCAAATACGGTGGAGCATAATCCGCGAGACCTGCCATGATTGGTCACCAGGCAGGGCGGGCGCCCAAGGGGGGAGGGAGGGCGCCCAGCCCCCGGCCCGCTTGGCCTTCCGTTCGTTCCCGTGGCTTCTAGAGTCTTCTAGATGATAGAAACTTGGTGCACACTTTAATATCTCTATGTAAACCCGATGTGTGGGCCTTTTCTCCATATTTCCTGATAACCCCCTGCAGAAATAGACAAACACCAAAACTCGTGGAATTCTATCAGATAAAACCCTAAGTCTAGGTGTCGGTTGCATTTGGATCCTTTTCCATGATTAGTTGACGCTTAAATGTGAGCATTAAGGACCGTCAACAAGGACGTACAGGCGTGCATATTCGCGAACCAATACAAGCAACATACACAGAGTCAGCCGGGGAGATGCATGCGCCATCATCATCAAGTACACTACAACAAGACCAGTCGAGGGTATGCCAGTAAGGAAGCCTCAACTTGACTCGGGCCATACCCCTATCAAGGCCTACCCTGGCACCTACATCATGTAGGCTTGAGCCTCCCCTTGGTCTATAAAAGGGGACGCTAGGGCTGAGAGACGAGGGACAACACACGTAGAACACAGCTCGCATACACCACTCCACCCCGCGAGGACTCATAATCTACGCCTGATCTTTCTTGTATTCACCCCTGTACAAGCACTTAGGTGCAAGATAATACAAGTTCTCCCCCCCCGCTGGACGTAGGGCCTTCTCTTGCTGTTGATATTTGGTAACGCAATAAGGAAACGATCCGCAAGCGCACGGATATCGGTGAGCATTTCACCCGGGAGGTTATCCAGAGTTATCGTATTTATATTTTTACCACTGGGAGAAAGGGTGCATCTGACTAACCAAATCTTTTGCTACTATCCCTTTAGGCACAAAGAATGTCTTTCGATGTGAGTGATAAATAGAGAAGACTGCAACCGTAGTCTCCTTCTAACCTTGGTAAGGATAATCTACTGTTCTAATGGGGAGGCTAACGGAATCTAGACACCACAAAGGATGTTCAACCCGCACCTATAAACCCTATCCTTCCTGCTAACGAGATGTGATCTGCAAAGGTAACTCGGAATTGTCATGTTCCTCACTACTACCACGGTCCAGCTAGTCAGGGAATATCTATGAGTACCCCAGCCTAAACACCACGTTTACGCCAGCAATGATTACTCTAAACTCTACGCGAAGAGATTAAAGTAAACTCATAAACCAGAAGAACAATAAAACAAGAACTTACTAGAATTTAGAAGTCGAAATACTGAAGAATCCTAGGAGCAAGCTTCGGGTTAGGAGAACTTGATCCCGCAGGTACAAGCTTGGAGTAGACACCGACAGGCCGGGCTTCCTCCAATCTACACCTCCACTCTATCTCTCTCAATCTAGTAGAAACTAGAAGATCTATTTCTACCTTACATTGGTTGCTAAGCCTAAAAAGAAATATTAATTAGAGAAGAGATTTTCCTTCGAGGGCACCCCTCAATCTCTATGATAATTTCTTCATGTCTTCTCTAGGGGCCAAGGGGGTCTCCTTATATAGTCCTCCCCTTCTATGCGTTTTTGGGTCGGTAGGCGAGGTGGTA